>NC_134533.1:21226174-21529031 GCF_050624435.1 Tenrec ecaudatus
TGGATTCCCTGTGTTCCAGTTCCTATCTGTACTCATGTACATCCTCTGATCTAGGCAGATTTATAAAGTGGAATTGGGATCATGATAGAGGGGAAGGGGGAAGCATTTGGAACTAGAAAAAAGTTGTGTGTTTTATCGTTGTTACCTTCTTTACTGGAACAGAAAGGCCCATCTTTCTCTTAAAGCACAGCTGGCTCTTCAGTTAGCACTCCAAGGCGTGTAATCACGGCACCAGGAGGGATTAGTTGCTGGAAAAGAACACCATGCTTGCTGAACACAAGGTGAACAAGTACGATCAAGATGTTAAGATGGATTACCTAAACAAAGAACTCACACATGTCAGCAAGATCAGGAACTATTTTATTCTGTTGTATACTAGTATCCCTGAGTGGAATCAATTCAACAGTCACTAATGACCTTTTCCTAATCTTTTCTATCAGTTTGGCTGCCTAGGATAGATGGGATACATGGAAATATCAACAGTCTGGAATCATGAAAACAATTTTACATTTCTGTTTCTCATAAGCAGGTCTTATGTCCCAGGCAATGTGTTCAGGATACCAAGTCAATGTATCACTTACTATGTAAGCCTTCCAATACCAATGTGCTTGGAAGCATGATAGAGACAGACACAAAAACTATATCTGAATAATTTCCAGTAAGTATTTATGATGAGGATTACACACAAAAATAAATTTGTAAAACAAATAGTTTTAAAGTAATTACATTACTCTATATTATCGAGGCAACCTTAAAGCAACAAAACTATCCTTAATGTTTTAACAAAGAAGCAGAAGAGAAAGAAAAAAAATGTGGTGATTGAAGAAGGGTCAAAGTTATGCAATGTTTCTGGCTTTACAGATGTTAGGGCATGAAACAGGGAAGGTGGGTGGCTTCTAGAATCTAGGAAAATCCTAGATCCCCTAAAAAGAAGTGTAAGGTAAGTAGACTGTTTAGAACTAGGAGGAGAGGGAGGAAGGGAACCTGCTACTGAGAAAGAGAAATTGACCAGTGCAGTGGTTAGATTTTATGTCACCTTGTACCTGGATGAAAGTGGAGTTGGGGAGTTCAGCCTATCCTTCAGGTCACAGCCTGATGGGGCCTCTTAGCAGTGGCCCTTTTTATAAGAGAGTCATTGGGAAACCCTCTTTCTCTTTCTCTCTTGCCCTCCTCCTTCCTGCTTGCTTGAATTTTGTTTCTGCCCCCAGGTAGCTCCCCATATAGGCTGTTGAGTCTGAGAGCTGTCTCCACCCTGCCATGTTTCCATCAACCTTGTATCCACGTGACTCTGACCCCACTGGGCTGGGATCGCCATGCTTCCAAAGTCACCTTGCTGCTTCATTGGCCTGCAGTATGTGAGTCTGAAGAGGGCGCTGGATAACATCAGACACATGGACCTGAGTTGGGGTGGGCTGAGTTGCCTTCTTGATATAACATGACTTCTTGATATAAAGTTCAAAACATATAAAGTTCTACTCTTCGCTGCATGCTATCTCTTGGATGAATTCTTTTTCACAAGAAAACTTACAACCACTCTGCTACCAAATGTTACCGAAACATAGCCAAACTGACATATTTTAGCCCAGTGAGACCTATGTCAGGCTTCCAACTTAGATATTTTTGTTGTAACTAGGTGCTCCTGAGTCAGTCTGATCAATAAGGACACTATGCACATGCTTGGTCATGGTCCATTCTCCCAGTTGTTCGTATGCTGGAACCGGGCCCAATGTTGCAATCACTGTGCCAATCCATCTAGTTGAGTTCTTCCTCGTTCTCCTGCCCCCTTATAATTCAAATGTGCGCATTCCCCTTCAGTCTTCCTAATTCAATGTCCAACTTTCACATGAATATAAGGCAGCTAAAAATACCATGACTGGCACCAGATACACCTTAGTCCTCAAAGAAATATCCTTGCTTTTCAGTATTCTATTATAGTCTTAGGTTCGCCTCATTAATCTCGTGAGACCCATGTACATTCATTGTATAATTAGGGTCCTTCAGTGTATGAAATCCAAGACAGATAAACATTTCAGAAATAGCAAAATGAGTCATGATTCCCGGAAGGTGTGGGAAGAGTAGTGGGGTGAGACTGATAGCAATGATTCCAACTGGAGGGAATGATTTACAAAATTATAGGTGAACAAATACATTGACTGGTATAAAATATGGCAAAAAACCCAAATAGAATTTATAATATAATATAATAAATATAAAATAAAATTAAGTGTTTCTAGGGGGTTAAGGTGGGGGAATAAGGGGAGCTGATATCAAAGAGTTCAAGAAGAAAGAAAATGTTTAGAAAATGATGATGGCAGCAATTACACAATTATGCTTGATCTAACTGAATTGTGGATTGTTATAATATATGCAAGAACTCCCCAAAATGATATAGATAGATAGATAGATAGTGTTTAAGGGCAGGGGGAAAAATGAAGTTTTGTGCATTAGATTTATCAAATGTTATGCGTATTGTGATCCTGACTGCTGCCTCCATTACCCTTGATTGTGGATCTAAGCAAGGCAAAAAACCTGATTTTGATCTTTTCCCTATATATACCTTAAGACAATAACTGTGTGTTGCTTTAAAGCACTATATTTGTAATGATTTGTTACAACAATACAAAAATATTATAACGCAAAAAACATATACTTTAAAGATCCATTACAGATGTCATTTCCAGAATACCAATAATCTCTGATCATTGATGAGTGTCCTCTTTCAAAAAAAGAAGTATAATCTCCATAATAATTTTCTTTAACCCTGTGCCAAAACCTCAAGATCAACTCCTAACCTGAAGTGTTTCCCCAATTCTCACTAAAAATATAAGCTGTGTATTACAATACTTTTATGTACTGACATTTCTAAAAGGGTATCAAGTATAATTTACTGTTTTTGCTTTTTTGAGTCTTACCTGGTTGCTATTTGGAAGCATAGGAGAAATCTCAGGAGGAGAGTAAATATTAATGCATGGCCATTCTTCAGTTTGGGTAATAAAAAATGGATCAAGCAGAAGAAGACTGATTTTCCCTTGCATGGGGGCACCAACCCACAATATCAAGCAATTTTGGTTCATGGTTCTCACATTCCTCACAAAGATGCTTCTATTTTAGCTCTCAGGGTCTCTCATTCTTTCTCTATCATGGTTCTGATTAAGAAAAAAATTTTCTTGAGGTTGCAACTTCAGTTGTCTTTGAAACTCTGTTACTTTCACTGGAAAATCTGACCCTGAGCTATAGCACAGGTTCTTCTTCAGGAAACGTGGAGGCCATGACAACAGGAACTCTAGATTGAGTGCATGTCCAGGAAAGGTGATATGTGAAGGGGCCCCCTCAAAAGAATCATACTTTTCAGTAACAATCAAATCAAAGTGGCCTCAGTAACCAGTAATAAACTATGTGAGATGAATTTCACCTTGAAGTGCACAGAATTGAAAACAAAGCAAAAATGTATACACATGTCAGAATAGATTATTGCAGAACCCATTGCTTCCCATGTCCACACAGAAAAAGAGATGTTTATATTCTTAACCAAACGATATACCAAAGTGCTTAGTAAATTAATATTCATACCAATTAACAACTTTAATCAATTTAGTACAAAGAAAAGAAACAAGAACTTCACGTAAGTAAAAACTCATGTTTAACTTTCAATGTAGATGAAAGTACAAATAAGGAATGGCATTAAAATTAATTTCTTAATCATTGTGAAATTACAGATTGTGGTGTTATCATTGTGAAATTACAGATTGTGGTGTGATGGTAACAAAAATTGGAAACTATCCCTAAGACAGAAATGTACATCTCATATGAACAATTCAGCCCACTCTACTTAAGTCATTATCCTGTTTGAATTGTATTGAAACCTCAGCGTAGTTTTCTCTCTGAGATATACAAATTTTTCTTTGAAATACCCAATATTCTTCTCTGAAAATTATAATTTTCAGCTGTGAAAAAAATATCTACCAGAAAGATCAGCATCTAGAGTGATAATTGAAATGATAATATAAGCAACCGGGCACCATTATCACTTATTTGATCACTGTTCATGACAGCCCCAGTGTTGTACAGAGCAGAACCGTCCCATGGGGGGTTTTGACTGTGATAACTATGGGAGCAGATTTGCCAGGCCTTTCTTCTGTAGCCCTGCTGGGTGGGTGTGCACTGCTAACCTTTAGGTTATTAGTCAGGTGACATCAGAAATCAACATGGGCAAGGACAGAGAAAACACATGAACAAAACCACAAGTGGTCCTAGACATTCAAGAGACAGCATTTTATGTCCTTAGATTTTATGTCAACAGAGTGGTTCCGTATTCTTTCATGAGGTAACCTGACAAAGTATGGTCACTTCCACGATAGGATCTACTGTAAAGCAGCCAAAGAGTTTGGGAAAGAATTGGGTAGAAAACCATTTCTTAATCTGGTCACAGCCTAGATACAACTATGGGAGGATTCGATTTAGGGTGTGGACTACTTTTAGTATCAATTGTCAGTGTGTGGAAGGTAGCTCACTTCTAGTGCTGGATCTGGACTATATCTGGTTCTTCAGTCTCCTTATACCAACTGCCAATCCCAGGAGCCATCAAAAGACGGCTAACCTTGGATTCATTCATCTAAACTGGGATTCATTCAGCATGTCATCTACCAGCCTGTGAGCTTCCTGGTTCATCTTTGCCAGCCACTGCACCTACAGGCATAAGGAAAAGCCTCCAGCTTGTATCTGACCTGTACTAGACCTGGATTAAACTTCCATAATTTAAAACTGTGTGGACCACTTATTAATAAACACCTCTTTGCATATATATTTCTAAGTGGCCATAAATGGTACGCCTTCACTAGACAACCCAATAATATCAGTCAATGGACCTTACATTTCTGTTTGCTTCTGGTGTTATTTCCTCCTCTCCACAAAATAAAGCTCTCTATTCTTCTACATGAAATTGTTTCAACACTAATTAGGATATGTGTTCATATTGCCTATCTACCTGAAGAAACTGACTCTCATTCTCCAACATAGGATTCTATTAAATCTCTAATCAGAAAATAATATTCTCCGTTGAATTATTTTAGGTCAACACAAACCAATCCATTCATCTTCAGTATGCTGAGATCAGTTTCTTGCTCCACAAATTCCTCATGGCATTTTTCACCTCTGCATTTCTTAGCGTATAAATCAGAGGATTGAGCAAAGGAGTTGCAATGGTATAGAACACGGCTATCATCTTATCCATGGAGAAGGTGGTCGCAGGGCGTGTGTATATAAATATGCAAGGCCCAAAGAACAGGATGACCACGATGATATGGGAGGTGCACGTGGAGAGGGCTTTTTTCCTCCCTTCAGCACTGTGATTTCTCAGAGAATGCAAGATGATAACATAGGAGAACATCAGCATGACAAAACTCACTGTGCAAATGGCCCCGCTATTGGAAACCAAGAGGAGGTTGATCACATAGGTGTCTGCACAGGCGAGTTTCAACAAGGGCTGCAAGTCACATACATAGTGATCAATCACATTGGGACCACAGAAAGGTAAACTCAAAGCCAAAATAATCTGCACTGAGGAATGCACACAGGACCCGACCCAGGCGACAGCTACCAATATACTGCAAACCCTCCTGCTCATGATGGTCGTGTAGTGCAGGGGCTTACAGATGGCCACATAGCGATCAGCAGCCATGAGGATGAGAATGAAGATCTCCAGACAGCCAAAGAAATGGAATGAAAATACCTGGAGAATGCACTCATTGAAAGAGATGGTGCTGTTCTTCAAAAGGGCATCCACAATCGTTCTAGGGGCTATGGAAGTAGAGAAGCAGGTATCAGACAAGGATAAGTAGAAAAGGAAGAAGTACATGGGACTCCCAAGTGTTCGGCTGGTCTTGATAGTAATAATTATCAGCACGTTACCCACCAATGTGCCCAAGTAGAAAAACAAGAAGAGGACAAATATGATTTTCTTCTTAGCAGGATCCTGTGTCAAGCCAAGCAGAATGAATTCAGTCACATTATTATTCAGCAGCATGATTTCATGAATGAGAAGAAGTTATACGTGTGAAATATTTTATCTGAAAGAGAAATTACAGAAATCGGTTTACAGTGCTATGAAATTGTCGAATACTTTAACCAAGCTATTTTGTGATGCTATGCAATATTATGAAATATTTTGAGCAAAATGAATAGTCCTTAATAGGGAGAATCTAGCTGTGGTCTATTAATAAGTCACGTCAACTTGTGCCTCAGTTTTTAAGGACCACTTTATAGGGGCATTGAAAGTTTCTTTTTTTTTTTTTAATTTTTTTTAAATTTTGGCATTGAAAGTTTCTTTTTTTAAATTTTTTTTATTTTGGCATTGAAAGTTTCTTTTTTTTAATTTTTATTTATTTTGGCATTGAAAGTTTCAAATAGCTTATGAAAGATTCCTTTCTAGATCACTCTTCAAAGGCAACACTGTGCTAATTGTCATATTTTTGTGTTCTTCTTAAATTAAGTTATTTATTTTAAAAATCTGAATATATGGTTCCAATTTATTTTTTGCCTTTAAAAATTCATATTCAGTGGACATTTGACCCTATGTTTAGCACAGTTTATCACTAAGTTTATATATTTGTTTTTTTGATTTTAATGTTATAAATATCAAATCATACATTATGGCATTTCCTTCTTCATAAAAATGCCTCACTTATACAAATATTTAACATTGCATATATATTAGTGACTCATATTTATATTCAAGAATATTACTTATAAATCTATAATAAGACAAGAACCCAAAAACCTCCAAAAGAGTTGCCATTCCAACTCATGGAGACCCCTTGTGTTGCTAAACAGAACAACTTATGGGGTTCCCCTCATGACAATTTTCAAGGAAATGTCTCATCAGGCCTTTCTTCCCTGGTGGTGCTTGGTAAATGTAATGTCAACCTTTAGATTAGTAGTTGAGCACACACCTTTTGCACCACTGAAAGACCATCAAATAGGATATGGCCCAGTGATTTCCTAAACACGCTCTCCCAATTTTTCCAGTTTGAAAATGACAGTAAGAAACTCTCTTCCTTTGTTGTGGAGTCGGTTTTGATGCATCCACACTGCTGGCCAGTGGATAGCATCGCACAGTGATTCTACAAGACAGAGCACAATGTTCCCAGGGTTTCCAAGGTTGTACATGTTTAGAAGCCAAGTGACACATATGAATCCCACGAGCAGTTGGTGAGTTTGAACCACCTAGGAACCCAATACTTAGTCCACTTTGCCACCAGGGATCCATATAAATTTTTATTGGCCTCTAAGTCATGTAATTTTTACTTAACATTTTAATGGTCTTTAGTGTGTAACACATGCGAATAAAGATAAATGTTCTTTGATAATTGTTCTTAAATTACCTACAACCTTTGGTAGTACAAGGGTTCCAATGCTCAGCTGATCACCAAAATATCTGATGTTGAACCTCACTAGCTGCTCCACCAAGGAAACATGAGGCCGCCTGCTTCCTTGAAGGTCCACAGTCTTGGGAGCTCTATGGAGCAGTTCTCCTCTGTTCTAGAGGGCCGCTAGGGATTGCAATGGACTAGATGGCAGTGGGTTTGGAACAAGGCCTCTCAAAGAGGGTTGCTGACTCCAAGGTCAGCCGTTTACACTACAAGCCTCTCAGCAAAGGGAAGATGGAACTTTCTGCTTTTGAAAAGAGTTACGATCTTGGAACCCACGGGGCAATACTCTAAGGACACAGTGAGTCAGAATCGACTGTATGGCATGTAGTGTGTGATATTCTATGTGGTTGAAAAGTACCAGATAGAAAACTCAGAGTTCTTGAAGTTACATTTCCAAATTTACATGTGGGAGGTGATGGCTTAATGGGTTCTTGTCTGATCATTCAAGTTTTTGGCTTAGATGTCTGAGATCTGTGGCAGTGAGTTTGAGGTTATCACCAGGCTACCAGGCAGCTGGTGCAGAAGCAGCGCATAACTGTAAACCCCAGTAGAGTTTGTATTATCTAAGTGTCTAAAATGCCCATGTTTCTGGAGCAAAGCAGAGAAGCAGCCAAAGGAAGATAGGTACAGGCTCCAGGGAACAGCGCTGCTCCTGTAAAAAAACACCTTCTCCTCAGCATATGTTTCTTGTGACCTAGGTAATTTCCATATGAAAAGGCAAGCATCTTGCTCTCTTCCTGCTAACCTACACCTCTGTTTACTTGCTGCTTTGTTAAATCTCTTTCACAACTCAAGAGACTGGTTTATAAAATTCTGTACTCAAAGACAGTTCATTACAATAACAAAGAAAACGAATTCCCAAATGGCCTAAAGCCCCAACACAGCAAACAAAGGTCTAAAGAGTCCATTTCTACTCATACTTATTAAGAGCAAACCTGGTTATTTCAATCATGTCTTTGTTCATATCACTCAGATACATTTTCTCTAAGCTCTAGTGCAATTTGCTTTGTTCTTTGCACAAAGGGATTTTTAAATCAGTTTTAAGATATCATGGTACAGAGTAGCACAAAACAGTTCCAAAATTAACTATTCATTGAATTCTGTGGATACTAAAAAACATATTAAAGTTCAATAGGAACACAGGAGTAACATGTCAGATGGGAAATTTATCATGAAATAGTATAGAAGGCAAATAATAAAAATGAGGAAGGACAATATCTCAAAACACACCTTGCTGTCTCCTTTCTTCTTGGGATCCTTTCCATTGTCGCTTGCTTCCTCCTTCTCATGACTCCTTAACCAATCATAGAGAATCGTCTGTTCCCATTTCCATTGAGTGGATTGAGACTCATTGTGACCCTATAGAATGTGCACAACTGCTCCTGTTTCTGAGTTTCTGTTCCTCGATTTCCAGTGCTGAAACTTTTTTCTTTTGTTTTTAATTTTTATTTATTTATTTATATTATTAACAAATCATTGTACTGGGGGATCTTACAACATTCTGTACATCAGTGATATCAAGCATATTTGTACATATATGTTCCATCATCATTTCCCAAATATTTTCTCTCTAATGAGCCCTTGGTATAACCTCCTCTTTTATCCCCTCACTCCCTACCCTCCCTCCTTCCTGAATCTTTGATCAATTATATATTGTTGTTAATATTTCGCATCTTTTACTGTCTGTGGTTTCCCTTTACTAAAGGCCCTGTGGTAGTGGAAATTCTCCTGTTTTCCACATGCTGTCTTTGTAACATAACATATTGTTACTTGCAATACAATTATTTGGATGGGGGTGTTTTTGCTTACTTCAAGGAGTAAGACTCTTAGAACACTGTTTTAAGAATTATATTATGTATCAGTTCATACCAAAAGCCTTGTGTAATGTGTACTCAATAAATGTTTTCAAACAGAACATTCTCTGCTTTTAAAACACATTAATATATATATACTTTTCATATATTATTATAAACCATATAATGTGTCTAATTACTGCTATTGTGATTATAAAGTACATTCACTCCATTAATTATGCAGGGCCTTCTACCATTAATTGAATAAAAGGCAGACAAATATACTCCACATTTATAAAGTTCAGATGAGAGGCATGTTTAAAATAAATTAATGAATTCGCTGTATAAACCATATTAGAATATAATGTATTTTTCATCATACCACATTGCCATGTCGGACTCTAGACAAACCACCAACTAAGATGATCATCTTAAGCATTTGGCTTCATGTACATGAATAGTTGACCTTCATTGTTATCTATCATTAAGTTGCTGTTGACTCCTGGAAACCCAGATGTGTAAGAGTATGTCAACAAGTAGCTACAGGCTTTGACGCTCAGAAGTCCAATTTAAAAATACAAAAGTTCACCTTCTGTGAGGTCCTCACTCTGTGTTACTGAATCCCATGCCTCCTGATATCTGACAAAGAGACCTGGAAAAAATCTGACCTGAGAAGAAAGACGTTGTCATAAAACTCAATGTGTATTATTATGCTTCCTATATATAGCTGCCCTGAATATTGATACTACTATTTAATATTTCTTTTTAACTTTTATCAGAGAAGAGGAGTCTTATGGAACCAAAATGGTGGGTATAATAGCAAGAGAAAAGGAGTGAAATAGGGATTAATATCAAGGGAAGGGATGAGTTTTAGCAAAATAGTTTCAAGAACTCCCTTTTCCACATGTAGAGAAAACTATCCTTCACCTCCTTTACATAGTTTGCAGCCTCTTTATTTGAACGTTTCTGTAACAAACCTTTATTCAGCTTTTGAGAATGAATTACAGAAGAGGGTGAACTGAAAAGCACATTTTTTTTTTCTATTTCATGTTGAAAGCAGTGTTATATAATATTCTGGTCCATGCATCTCATGGAGATAGAATATCTGGCATTTTCCAAAAATTTTACCAAGATCACCACCCCCATTCAATTTTTTATCTAATTTCTAACCAGACACAATCTCATTTAACTTTCTAGTGCTTGTAGTTCTCAGTAAGGATTTCATTGCTACCATAAAACAAAAGCATCGGCAAATGTTTCCCCATCTGCCAGCTCAAGCAGCGATAGGCTTCATCTCTGCCCACACAATAATGATGACTTTCGCATAACAGATGTTTAGAATCTTTGTTGAATCCAAAGGATATATATTTTTTTTGAAAAAAAAATTGCCAAGGCATACTGGTTAGGAAGAGATAGGTGGGACGCCTTCAAACTATAGCCCTTAGTCACCCTCAGGACCTGAATTCTCCTCTATGGCAGAGTTATCAGCCATTTAAGAGAAGAAGGGCAGCATTTAACAATGATGAAGTTCAGAGGTGGAGGAAAGAAGGAGGAACAGAAGTAGAAAACACAGGGAGAAAGCAGAGTAAAAGATAAGTACACTGAAGGTATAGCAATGGGTGAGTTGAAACAAAATGTTTATGAATTGTTGAATGTAAAACCAATGATTTGGTACATAAACATTTGCCTCATGAATAATGAAATCATTTAAATAATTTTAAAGGTTCCAAATTTTAAAAGATTGATATTAAAAAAGCTTATATTTTATTTAAACTGTTTCCTAATTTAACAGTAACATTTTTATAAAGGTTCATTTTAAATTTTATTTCTGTTGCTTCTGCAGATCAAGTGAGATCAAGATAGTCAGAAAGAATATGGAAATATATTACAATATAATATTTGATTATTTGGTAAGCTCAGAGTTCATAATGATAAAGATAATGGGTAACTTACTTGTTTGAAGGCTGTCCATTTACTATCACATCTGTCTTTTCCTTTTATACATAAGGCTACTCGTAGCATACTGGAAATGAAAAAAATTTCCTCTCTGTACCCCAGAGGGAATAAACACATAATGACATAGGGCATATCATTCTACAGCGTATTAGTCCCTAACGTCTTCTCCCCCTCGCTATTCAGCACAACCCTCAGTGTGGTAATAAATTAACTTTTTATTTGTCTATTTAGACTATCAGAAGAGCAAGTCATTGTTGGCTGCCATCAAGTTGATTTCCACTAATATCTATCCAGTTTTAATATTTAATCGTTGCTCTTTTTAAATTTTATCAGACAGAGAAAGAAAAGAATTATGGAGCTACATAGTAGATACAGTGTTCAGAGCCTATGAACCAGAAGGGCCTTCATTAAGGACAAACATTGAAGAAAGGATGACTTTGGATCAAAGTGTTTTCATACAAACTATGCATGTTTATCCATTCAAACTATGGAAAGCCTTGAGAAGAATACACCGTCCAGAACAGTTCTTTGTGCTCCCGTGGACTTGCACAAGGATCAAGAGGCAGTTGAGCAAATAGAATACGGGTACACTACATGGTTTAAAATCAGGAAAGATTTGTATCATGATTTTATCCACACATAATGCACATTCAAAATGAATGCTGGGCAAATACCCAGAGAGGTGGTTATATGAAATACAACTCAATGTAAACAAAATTGAAATCTTCACAACTGATAATTAGGTAACATCATGAGAAACTGAGAAAAGCTAGACATTTTTAAGGATTTCACCTTGCTTGGATCAATAAGCAATGCCTATGGAAGCAACTGTCTATACACTAGAGACACACTGTATTGGATAAATCTGCTTCATAATTTTTTAAAGAAAAGTGTTGAAAAGCAAGGATGCTACTTTGAGGACACCTAACTCGAGTAAATCAACTGCCTCGTCTACGTGTGGAAGTTGGACACAGAGTAAGGAAGACCAAATGAAAATAGACAGACACATTTGAATTATGGTACCGATGAAGATATTGAAAGAACATGGATTGTAAAAAAAAACAAAACAAAAAAACGAACAAATCTGTCTTGGAGGAAGGATAGCCAGAATACACTTTATATGCAAAAATAGCAAGACTTTATCTCATGCTTTGGAATGTTGTCAGGAGAAATCAGTTCTAGGAGAAAGACATCATGCTTGGTAAAGAGGAGGGACAGAGAAAAAGAGGAAGGTCTTTGCCAAATGATTAACACGGTGGATGTAGCAATAGGCCAATAGGCTCAAACATGAGTTCAATTGTGAGGATGGTGCTGGGCCAATTGGTGTTTCATTCTGTTGTACATAGGATTTCAATGAGATGTAATTGATTGGATAGGACCTGACAACAACAAATAACTGGCCTGTAATGACTACTCTATTCTTCCTATTTTCATACATTATGAAAATACTTTCATATAGTCATAATGACTACCATATTCTTCCTATTTTCATACTTTCTTTGCTTTTTGTGATCGGTCTTAGTGCTGCAGCTATAGGTTTGCCTTAGTGAATGAGCATGTTTGAAATGTTCCTTGTGTCTAACACTCATTTATTTTTTGTTAATAGTTTTATTGGCACTTACGCCATATATCTTACAATAGATCAATCATTCAGTCATATGAAGCGGAACTGTACAATCATTAACACAATCAATGTGGAGCATACCCCCCAATTCTGATATGATTAAATCACCTTTAAAATGAGTTGTGTAATCAAAATCAGTTCCAGTGCTCCTTCCCCACAGCTAGCCTTCATTGTTTACTCCTGAAATCTCCTCACCCACGCCCCTCACCCACGCCCCTCACCCACACCCCATCACCCACACCCCAACCCTACAGCCCTTATCAACCCGTGCATATGTTATCATTATTCATCAACTTCTGTGTATCACTAAGTGGGAAACCCAACAGAAACAATAAAAACAAAAGCAAAATAAAGTGGTAAGGATAAAATAATAATATAAAGATAAAAATACAAATAATTAGTAAGAAAAAAGACCCCCATCAATATTTTAAAAGCCAGGGAAGAAATTTTTGTCAGGAAAGAAGTAAGAGCATCTTACATCTAGAACAATTTCAGGGTCTGTCTACAGGGAAGCCAACTGTCCAAGCTTCAAGTTTGACCCAGCAGACTCTAGATTACATTGGTCTCTGCCTGATATTGTCCATTCAAGACTCTTGCCTATGGGGCCTCCTCCTTCATGTTGGCTATTTTGTAGTGTGCACAGGAAGATGATGTATAGTTCATGGCCGGTAGGTAGCCTTCTTGTCTTTGTCCAGGAATTGATTCCTAAAACTTGTTTAATTGGTGTTTCTTCTTATAGTAGTGGACTCATAAAATACTTGTCATTTTGTGATTGATTTTCTTCACTCAGCAAAATGATTTCCAGGTCCTTTCAAGTAATGCAGTGTTTCATGCTTTCACTGCAGTTTTTTTGGGATGCATAATAATCCATTGTGTGTGTTTCTTTATCCATTATTCAACTGTTGAGTATTTGGGCAGCTTCCAGGTTCTCATTACTGTGATTTGTGCTGCTATGAACATGGGAGAGCACACTCATATTGTCTTATTTCTTTAGGCTATATCCCTTACAGTGAATTTGCTATATCATATGGGATTTTAATTTCCATTTGCTTGAAGTATCACCATATCATTTTCCACAGAGGCTGTATGTATTTACAAGTGCACCAGCAATGTATACAAGGTCCAATCTCTGCACATCCTTCCCAGCATTTGGTTGGTTTTTTATGTTTTGTTTTTACATTTGGGCTAGTATTGTGGGTGTAAAGTGGTATCTCATTGTGGTTTTAATTTGCATCTCTCTCATGGCTAGTGATTGTAAACATGTTTTCATGTGTTCGTTAGCCATTTGTACTTCATTTTTGGTAAACTGTTAATATCCCCCCACCTTTTTTCAGTTGGGTCTCTTGTTATTTTCTTATTTGGTTGTTGTACAGTTGTGTGTATTTGGGTAATTAGTCCTTTGTCTGATCTCTCATTGAGAATTTTCTTTCCCAATCTGTAGGCTCTCATCTCACTCTCCTACTGAAGTCTTTTGGTGTCCAAAATGATGTAATTTTAGCATGTTCCAATCATATATCTTATCTTCTGCTGAATGTGCTTCCACATTATGCTTGGCAATATAAGTATGCCCTATAATAGGGCTTTTAAATTAGTTCCAGCCTTCTCATTGATCTTCTTGAGAGTTTTGGGGCTTCCATTCAGGTCTTTAATCCATCTTGAGTTCATTTTTGTGCATGGGAAAAGGAATGGATATTGTTTCATTCTTCATTCTTCTGCATATGGAAATCCAGTTTGTCCAACACTATTTGTTGAAGAGGCTGTCTTTCTCCCACTGGACATTTCTAAGTTCTTGGTCAGAGATTAAATGCCTGTCGGCTGAAGTATATATGTTTGTATTTTCTGTTCTGATTCATTGGTCTATGCATATCTCATTGTTCCAGTACCAGGCTGGTTAGACTACTGTGGCTATGTTGTAGGTTTATAGGTCAGTTCATGTTAGGTTGCCTACGTGGTTCTTTGTTTTAAGAAGTTCTTTGCTTATCATGTGTCTTTTCTCTGCCCATAAGTAATTGGTAACTGGTTTTTCCATTTCGTTAAAAACATATTTGGGATTTGAATAGGTATTTCATGTATCTATAAATTGTTTTAGGTAGTATTGTCATTTTCACGATATTAAGTCTGCCTATCGATGGACATGGGCTATTCTTCCATTTATGTAGACCCTTTTTAATTTCTTGTAGTTATATTCCATAGTTTTCTCTGTATAGTTTGTTTCTTTAGTTTAGTTTATTCTTAAGTATTTCATTTTTTGTGTGGCTATTGTAAATTGTATTGATAATTTTCTTTTTTTCAGATCTCTTCCTTGGCATAAAGGAATAAGATTGATGTCTGGTTATTAACTTTGTATCCTCCTACCTTTCTGAATAACTTGATTGTTTCCAACAAGGTTTCTCTGGAGACTTGAGTTTTCTCTATATAGGATCATATCATTTGCAAATAGCAAGACTTTCACTTCTTTGCTTATTTGTATTCCCTTAATGTCTTTTCATTGTCGATGGCTCTAGCTAAAAGTTCCAGCAAAATGTTGAATAAGAGTGGTGACAGGGCATCCTTGCCTGGTACCTGTTTTCAATGGGAATGTTTCTAGCTTTCCCCATTGAGCATGATGTTGACTGTTGGTTTCTCATATATGGCTTTTATATAGTGAGGGTTTTTCCTTTTATTCCTATTTTGGATGACTGTTTTAAACAAAAATAGATGTTGAATATTGTGAAATGCCTTTTCTGCATCTATTGATATGATGATGTGATTTTTATTTCTTACCTTGTTATGTTGGGGTTTAAATTGATAGTTTTTCAAATATGAAATATCCCTTTATACCTGGAATGAATCTCATTTGATGAAGTATATATTTGATATACTGCTGTTGTCTATCACCCAGGATTTTGTTGAGGATTTGAGCATCAATGTTCATGAGGGATATTGGCCTATAATTGTCGATCTTTGTGGGGTGCTTGACTGGTTTGGTTATCAGTATTACTCTGGCTTCATCAAATGGGTTTGGGAGTTTGTTGTCTCTTCTTATATTCTGGAAGAATTTGTATAATATTGGTTTCAAATCTTCTTTGAATATTTGTTAGAAGTCTCTGTGAAACCATTTGGTTTTAGGCTGTTTTTGTTTGATAGTTTCTTAATGACTTGCTCTATTTCTTCGTTGTTATGGGTATGTTAAATTTTAAATATTTTATCCATCAATTTATCCTAGATTGACAAATTTGATTGAGTACAGTTTTTCATATTAACGTGTTATTCTTTTATTTCCATTGGATCTGTTGTAATGTCACCATTTCATCTCTTATTCTGAGTTTTGCTTTTTTTTTTCTCTTTATTAACTTTTGCTAAGTTGGCCAATAATCTCTATTTTGTTAATCTTTTCAAAGAACCAGTTGATTGTCTTGTTGATTTCCCCCACCCCCTTTTTCCCCCATATCATTTATTTTTGCTTTGATCCTTGTGATCTCTTTCCTTCCTTATTGGAGGGATTATGTCACTGTCCTTATTCCAGATCTTGGAGATGTTGTACGAGGGTGTTGATTTTAGATATCTCCTCTTTTTGCATGTGTGTGTTGATAGCTATAAATTGACCTCTAGTTACTGCTTTTACTATATTTCAAAAGTTTTGATATGTAATGTTATGATTCGCATTTTCTCAAGGAATTAAAAAAATTTCTTCCTCTATTTGTCTTATTACCCAGACATTTTTTTCAGTATTTTGCTGTTCAACCTTCAAGTGTTCTTCTTTATATTTCTGCTTGTTTTATTGTTGATTTCTAATTATATCACATTGTGGCCTGAAAGGAATAATTGTGAAATCTCAGTTGTTTTTAATTTGTTGAGCCATGATTTGTGCCCTAGTATGTGGTCTATTAAGGAGACTGTTCCATGTGTGTTGGAGAATGTATAGTGTTTTTTTGTCTGATAACACACTCTATATCTCTACTAGTCATTTTTAATGATTGTGTAATTGAGTTTTTTTAGTCTTTGTTGAGATTTTTCTTGACATTCTGTCTTTCCTTGACAGTGGTGTGTGAAAGCCCCCTGCTATTATTGCTGACAAGTCTTTATCCTTTTTCAGTTTTGTGAGGATTTGATTGACCTATGTTGAGGGCCTCTCATTGGGTGCATACCTATATTACAGTTATGGGTTGTTGAGCTACTGTTTCTTATATCATTCTGAAGTGTCTGTTCTTATCTCTAATTATGGTGTTTCACAGATATCTGTCTTCTTGGAGATTAATATGGCTACCCCTGCTTTCTTTTGTTTGCTGATTGCTTGGTATACGTTTGTCCAGCCTCTGATTTTTAATCATTCATGTCTTTGTTTGTGAGGTGTGTTTATTGTAGGCAACATATTGGTGGATTTTCTTTTCTTTCCCATTCTGCATCTCCCTGTCTCTTTATTGGTACATTCAGTCCATTAGCATTCAGTGGATTTAGTGATAAAATGGGGTGCCCCACTCCAAAAAAATGCTCATTTGTTTGTTGATGTAAGAAGGGTAGTGCATTTGGAGTTTGTTATACCAGGTCAGACTGCTCATCAAACTTTCTATTTAGAGGTTCTGTATGTAACAGTGTGAGACAAAAAGGCCTGATTTGAGGCAGGTAGGGGACTGGTTTCGCCACCACAACAGCGCACGTGATCACAGTCATCTTAATATGCCAATTTTTGGCATAAAACATGTCTCTCTTGCTTCATGACATTACACACCAGACCTCACTCTGTGCAATTCCATTTTTGTTTCTGTAAATGCAGAGCGACATGAAAGGACAGTGATTTGATGTCTTAGAATAGGTTAAAAAATTAGGGAGATTCTGTCTACTATCCAAACAGATACGGTTCATAAGTTTTTCTAAGAAAGGAATCACAGATTTGGCAAATGTATTAAGTGTAATGGAGAGTAAATAAAAGGAGGTATGCAAAAACAAAAGCAGATTTTTTCAAAGCTGTGTATTTAAATTATTTTATAAAACAACCTTATCACCTTCAAAGTATTCTTCATTTAATTTCTCTCTCTCTTTGTTTGTTTTTAGTGTGCACACATATCTTCTGTTGTTTCCTTGACATCTTGGAGTCCCTATTAGGGGTTTTAAGTAGGTGGTGCTCTATGGGTGTGGTTAACTCTGTTATGTGGTATAGAAGAGGGCTGATGGACAGTTTGTATTAAGTATCTGGGGAGAGTGTTAGATTAGGTACTAGGAGAGTGTTCAGAAAGTGGGAGGGGTGAAATAAACAATAGGTAAAGTTTAAAAAAATGGGAGGAATCAGGTAGTGGTTTGGGTAGGTTAAAGGAAGACATAGTAGGTCCCCCAAATGCCTGATTTACAGTGATGGAAAAATGGGTACTATTATTTGCTAGCAAGAAAAAAAAATGTTAATGCAAGAATAGTTTCAGCTATTCATATCCTAATATATATATAATTTCCCCCTGTCCTTATGTATAGTTGCAAATGTGGAAATTCTCGTTTTAAGACAATGCACAACTTTCTAATGAGGTGGGGGAGGGTGGAGTATAGGACTGTGAGAACACAGAACAACAACAATACTAGCACAGTGAGCTACTTGGTCCCACACTTTGCCCTGCAGGGTGTTGATGGGGTGAGTGGACTATTTGGAGCAGCCACCTATTGCACAGTTTAAGACAGTGTTTGTAATATATTGTTTTACTTCCTTGTGATGGTGTAGGGTGTCAGAGTATGGTGGAGATTAAGGATAGGGGAATTATTTAGGTATCTGGTGTGCCTGCAAGTCCTGTATTCTTGTCATTCAATTTAATTATTTTGAAAAGAGAGACCTCTGGTGAATCAGGTCAAAGGGGATGGAGTTTGCTATTTTCAGATGGTGGGAGTGGCTAAGTGGGGGTGGGAGAAGGGTCTATTCCTATCCCTGACCTTTTGGTCTAGAAAGGTGGAATAAAGCAATGACCTACTCAGAGGGTCAGTGATTTTTTGTGGGAGGCTTGGTGTACTCACTAGCTAGTTTTGTGGGCTCTAGGCAGCCTCTGTGCCCCTAGGACTCTGTCTCAAACCTAAATTTATAAAACCTGTTTCACTTGTAAATGTTGCTGCTTGTTTTTTTCTGGCGGTTTCTTCCTGCTTTGTTATGCTCATACTTTGTTCATGAACCAGATGTTTGATGTCTACAATCAAAGGAAGTATGAAAAGTAAACAAAATAAATCCCCAGAGTGGCCATATTTTTAAGATCTTGTTCTTTTAGGGTGTCTTGCAATCAGGGGTTGTGCCGTTCTTCACCTCAGGAAGAGGGATTGGATTTTCCAGGTGGGGTTGCAGTTCCCTGGGCTTTTTTCCTCCAGTTGTGCCTGTTCTCAGTGGCCCTGATAACTCACTTTTGTGTAGCTCCGTAGGCTGACTTGTCCCATGCATTGGGGATCCTGGTCTGTGGTGTCTTCCTGGGTTATTCTGGCCTGGGTGGAGGTTTAGAGCAATTTCTATTTTAATCTACCCAGCCTGCTCCCTTAGATTTATGTTCCTGCCTCTCCTGTGCCCCTCACGCCCTACTAATAACTCAATCCATACACCTGGGAATCTGTGCTCTGTCAGCGAGTGCCATGGGGAAATTACCAAGGGGATTCTAGTATGTAGACATCGCTAATTTCTAATTTTAGTATATTTATATCTCCTTTTCATTATGCTGGGAATCCTGTGGCCTGGAGGTTTAGAATATCTCAGTTAATTCATTTTTTGTGCTGTTCCCTACAGAGTCCTTGCCATTTGTGCTACTTGATTGCCTGCCATCTTACACTCTCTCTCCGCATTGCTTTCTGAAAACAGTGTGAAGTTACTTAAATTTTTACCCTGCATAAGTGAAGATACTTTGTGATTTATCTAAACACTCTTCTATACATGTATGTTCTTTTCCCCAAAGCATTGAAATATCTATATCATTGATTTCATTAGTGATATATATCATTATTAGAATAACCAGTGTCTCATGGAAGTTACTTAAATTACTTCTCCACCAACTGATAATCCTCCATTTAAAGTGTATAAAGGGATATATAAAAACTTTAGCTATACACATGGATTTTGAGCTCAAAATTATGAATCACAGTCTAAAAATAATTAGTTCTTACAATGTGCCCCCATGCAGTAATGATGGAAGATATAGGTGCTGGAGCAAAGTGTAATGACTAAATTAGATGGTGCCTGAATATCAGAAGAATAACATATGGAGTCTTAAAAGCTTTCCTGGAAACAAACAGCATCTAAGTAATGTGTAGAACACATCAACATGTGTGATTCTAAGTTTGTAAATAATAAAATCCAGCAATAAGATCAGTATGAAGAATTGCATTAGAGCTTAAATTCTGAGCACCTAATGTTCAAAAGGCTATGGATGACAGTGAAAGTCTAAAATCGAGTTTCGGAGACTCCATGAAGAGTCTCTGGGTTCAATTGGCTGAGGATGTGAATAGTGTTGCCATCAGATAGAGCGCATTAAAAAGTAGATTGTTGCAGATGTAGGTAGGTAAAAATTGAACATGTAATCAGAATCACTTGTTTTTCCTCTTGACTCATTTCAATGTCTAGTTTTTATTGTTTTCAACTTTCTTTTGGATTAAGATTTTTCTCTGATTTATTTTGTTGGTTTTGGGTGGCATAATTTTCTGTATATGAAATCCATCATAGGTAATCCATAGATTTAGCAACTAGATTAATAATTATTCAGGATATGGCAGTGTTAATAGGGAGCTAATAATAATGGGAACAAGAATGAAGGAAATGATAAAAAATTGATAGCAGTGAAGACTTCAAAATTATATTAAATATATATAAACCATTTAATTGTATGATATGTGAGTTATATACCTATAGAAGTTAAAAATAATATAACAAATATACACTTTAATGAAATTTACCATTAAATATGTACATTGAATACATGTTTATATACTAGATTTTTTGATTACCTCTTAATTCACATAAATAGTCCATGACTTTAAACGATGCCATTTCAATGACATTTCATGATAGAAAGTTGAAATTCAGATAAAATAAGTAGCTTGTCCAGGTTGCATATAATGAAAGTTCAGTAATTGCTTATGTACAATGCATGTTTCCTTCCACGGTTTGTCTTCCTTCTGTCCATTTTCCATGTACTCACCTCAACTGGAAATCGGTACTAGAAAATCATGATGATGAAATATATACAAAATAGCTTAGAAAAATTATGTCAAATGAAGAGTTTAAAATTAATAACAAAGTAATGAAATCAAGTTGATATTCAGGTGTCTATTCTTGTTTGTTAAGGTAAAGTCAGGGCTGAAGAACTAGATTTAGCAATGCTTATTTAATAAGCTAGTAGAAAGCATGGAAATGGAGGAGGTCACTCAAGGAAAAGACATTAAGGCACTGGTTACACGCACCATGTAATAAAATGTAAGGTTACGTCAACATTTAAAACACTGGGGAATAAAGAAGAAAAATAATCTCCAAAGGTACTCAATAATCATGTTCAAAGAATCTTGAGTGAAATCATGAGAGATTAGTGATTGAGAGCCATGACTTTGAACAGTGTCATCCCAGTTCAGTTATTCCTGATGAAGAGACAAAATTTTTAAAGTGGTTTATGTGGAACACTATTCAGAAGGAGGAACAATGATGAGTGGCATTCCTAATAGAAACTTAATCTCCATCTTAGAAAATGAGGGTCGTATATACATTATAGTCGTATATGCATTATAGTACCCATCTTAAAGATGGTGGTAGACACACTAATCTGAAAGTGTGTTGGTCTCCACCATAATCCAAAGTGGATTAATCCCATAATCCAAAACACCAAACTATTACACCCCTTTCAAGTCTCTAATTCTGAGTTGGATCCATAATTTTTCATGTTCCATTGGAAGCATGAAATGAATTTTATTTTAAAATGTCAGATCTGTTCACATTTCTGATTGCTAACCAAGATTAAACTGGTTTGAATCAGTTTGAAGCCCGTGAATGGAAGCCAAAGCTGGATAATTTCAGCAAAGATTGAATCTTGTGGATAAAAAGGTTCCAGCATAAACACTATTGTCTGAGTTTTACCTATGTAATTATTTATTAAAGTGATCAATAAATAGACAAACATAAAATAGAAAAATATCTAAAAGACAGCAAAAATCTACTTCCATTCCTTAAATTTAGCAGGTTCCACTCAATTTTAAACATTTAATTAAATAAGGATTGAGACTGTCTTGTTCACCACCATATCTATTATAGCAAGTATTTAGTGAACAGTAGCCTATAATATGTAGCTGCTAATCTTTTTTTAGCAATTGAATGAATAAATCAAGTAAAATTGAAAAAAGCTAATTTAAGTAATTATTTGTGATTGAGGAACCATAGTAGGATATTGTTTATTCTTCAGGCAAGGTTGGTAGTTCAAAACTCTATGCTACTCCTCAGGAGAAAGACAAGGCTTTCTACTCCTGAAAAATTTAGTGTCCCCGAGACACAAAGAGGCAGTTCTATCCTGTCCTGCAGAGTCACTATGAATTAGAATCGACTCAATGGCAGAGACTTTTGAGAGTCTGAACCTGTAATTACCTTTTCTGATAAGTTCCCTACATAATGGTAAATGAAATAAGGAAATGTTCTGTGAATGTATACTAAAAGAACTACTTGAAAAACAAAGCAAATAGAAGTGAAGAGAAGGCTTGGGACACACACACTTTTCTAGAAATTCTTTTCACTGATGTGACTTAAGAATGCTTAGGATCCATAGCATTGGCTAATGATACCAAATGGAGCATTGACAATGACAGATTGTTTCCATACTAGAGTGTGATGCCTTTCATGATGCAGTGTGAAATGTGATCTACTAAGGAATGAAAGCAGGCAGCCTTTGGTGACTATCTGCTATTATCTAAACATCTTTTCAGATGTAACCTATTTGCCTAATTAAAGGCCATCCTTGCATAAACCATCTTAGTGGCCCTGGTTGTTTATGCCATATACTTCCAAAAGAACAACTCTGATTTTGAAAAATACTTATAGTCAAAATGTTCTTTACACAGGCATGATGAGACTTCTTCTCATGTAATCCGTACATTTGTCAGGTTGAACCAGTCCCTGGAAAAGGACATCATGCTTGCTAAAATACAGGGTCTACAAAAAAGAGGAAAACCTTTAACAAGATGGATCGACACAGGGACCCCAATGGTGACCTCACACATAACAATTGTGAGGAAAGCACAGAGTCAGACAGTGTTTTATTCTGTTGTCCATAAGCTTGCTATGACTCGAAACCCACTGGATGGCATGTCACAAAAACAACAGAGTCCATATTTCTTCTTTTGATAACTGACCATTGATCTTTCTCTGAAAAACTAAATTGCAGAATGGTGTAAGATTTAGTTTCCAAGATAATACCATAGTTCCACAAACAGTACAAGAAATGCAACCTAACTATTTGTCAAAGAAAGGAGAAGATTTGAATATTGTAAGCACCCCTAAAAACTTCCACATGATAAGTGGGTGGGGTTGGGATTAAACAGAATATTCTATTTTTTTATTAACTAGGGGCATGGGTAATCTATAATCCTCAAAACAGACTGACTCTACATATTCATGCTCTAAAAATGTCAACTCCTAACCATTTGATCTGTGTCATATTTAAAATACAATTTAAAAAATACTAAAAGACACTGGCGTCCTATGTAAAAGAAAAATGACCAAAATCCTTTCTTGTATTTTTTAAATATTATTAAGATTTGTGGTCTTTGAGCTTGGGGTATTCAATTAAGTTTTTATTAATCAGAAATATATCTATAAAATGTTTCCATCTGCCACAACACTTGTATTCCAACTGTATTTCAGAATTTTTTGAAGCAAATGACTAAGGAGGACTTGCAGAGGCTAGGCGAGGCATGATAGCGAACACATTGTCCAGCTGTGTGTGATTCCACACAGTTCTTTCTTTCCTAGAATATGATACAGATGGTTTCGGACGTCTCACCAAGCAAGAGAAAGTCTCCTGTTTGGAAAGTGATAATGAGATGTACCTGAACAGTTTTATTGATTTACTGCACAGCTCAAAAATTCCCGATTCTGTTCCTGTATCATTTTAATGGAAGACTCAGTCTGCAGGCATCTTAGCCTATAAGAAATTTCATAACGTGAAAAGGTCTGAAAGACTGTAATCAAAGATATTTTCACCTTAATTCTAGTTCCTAATTTTGTATGGATGCTGATATACATATGCCAAGTATTTCTCTGGGGTGCAATTTCTTGAGGCTAGGAGCTAAATTAGAGCAATGAGAACGGTGTATTTTTATGATCAGCACTGCTTTCAGGTTGCCTAGAACTGCCCCTGGCACATAAGGCAGAGAAAGAGAAAGTGTATTCCCAAAGGTAAGACAGCAAGAGGTGGTCAGTGACTTCTCACTTGGTCTCTTGGTCTCTAAGGCTGATGCAATTCCTTAATTACTCAGAATGTTTGTTGCCAAACTTTCTTCCATACAAACAGGCTTTTTTTTTTTGGTCAACTCCCCAGTGATAACTGCTAGCAGCAGTGGTTTCTTGGCAAGAACTTTGGATCTGAGTCCTACTATTAAGTTATTAAAAATGGCTCCAACTACCAACTTCCTATTGCCTCATCAGCATAAGAGATTCTATGAAGACATTATATGCCGTTTCTATAGTCAGAATCCTAGCTAGTTAAGGACCATGACTCAGGCCTTCTTACCTTTTTGACATCCATGAGTTCAAGCCACCTCTCTGCCTTCAGAGCTCCTTAAACACACTCTTCTCCTCTGTCTGTCATTCAGATCATGGGAAGCACTCCAGCCTCACATTCAAGACTTCTGGTTCCCTTTGAAATTTCCGTATGACCTCAGTCAGAGTGCATGTCAATATGCAGAAATGTTTTTAGCAAACTTAAATACATTAGAGACAACTTTTCAAATGGATTTTTCATTCATTTTCATTTTCTGGCAACTTCCCAGTACTAGATCCATATACCATAAATCCAGCTTAAAAGTATTAAGAGATGTTTGTAGTTGTTTCTTCCCATGTTGGGTCATTCCCATTGCTAGGGTGCCAGACAGAGATGGAGGGTTGTCCCTCCCATGTCAGCAAACTCCCCCTACATGAAGTTGAGAAGGAGAATCAGGCAGTCATTAGCCACCCATAAAGACCTAAACTGGGCATGCTACAATTGAGGCCCCTGAGACAGGTGGGTGTTACACATGGATGCCTCAACATAGGCCCAGGTGGGCTTGATTCAGCCAATGGGAACAACTATGACCTTTGACCACGCCCACCTAGCCATAGTTTAAAATACCCTGGTGGTGGGGAGGCAGTCACGTTTACCCTTTTCCTGCCAATCTCTTTGACCCCTATTCCTGACCAGTGGTAGGTCAGAGAGGTTTTCTCCTCTCTGGTCTCAGGTCACCACTTGTTGCATGCAGTCCAATGTGGTTCCCTGTGTTCAGTTGTGGGCTCCAGAGTGGCTCATGAGTGTGCTTTGGCATGTTTCTGTGAAATAATGGATACTCTTTTGAGACTGTAAGACCTGTAACTTCAGCCATCCTTCTTTTTTTTTTTTTTTTAATTTTTAACAATTTATTGGGGCTCATACAATTCTTTTCACAGTTCATATATATACATACATCAATTGTATAAAGCACATCTGTACATTCTTTGCCCTAATCATTTTTTTCTCTTTTCTTCTTTTACATTTTATTAGGGACTCATACAACTCTTACCACAATCCATACATATACATACATCAATTGTATAAAGCACATCCATACATTCCCTGCCCCAATCATTCTCAAGGCATTTGCTCTCCACTTAAGCCCCTTGCATCAGGTCCTCTTTTTTTCCCCTCCTCCCTCCCCATTCCCCCCTCCCTCATGTGCCCTTGGTAATTTATACATCGTTGTTTTGTCATATCTTGCCCTATCCGGAGTCTCCCTTCCCCCCTTCTCTGCTGTCCCTCTCCCAGGGAAGAGGTCACATGTGGATCCTTGTAATCAGTTCCCCCTTTCCAACCCACTCACCCTCCACTCTCCCAGCATCGTCCCTCACACCCTTGGTCCTGAAGGTATCATCCACCCTGGATTCCCTGTACCTCCAACCCTCATATGCACCAGTGTACAGCCTCTGTCCTATCCAGCCCTGCAAGGTAGAATTCGGATCATGGTAGTTGGGGGGAGGAAGCATCCAGGATCCGGGGGAAAGCTGTGTTCTTCATCGATACTACCTCACACCCTAATTAACCCATCTCCTCTCCTAAACCCCTCTATGAGGGGATCTCCATTGGTCGACACTTGGGCCTTGGGTCTCCACTCTGCACTTCCCCCTTCATTTAATATGATATATATATACATATATATACATACATATATACATATACACATATATACACATACATACACACACTTACATCTTTTTTTTTTTTTTTGCATGATGCCTTATACCTGGTCCCTTGGGCACCTCGTGATCGCACTGGCCGGTGTGCTTCTTCCATGTGGGCTTATTTGCTTCTGAGCTAGATGGCCGCTTGTTCACCTTCAAGCCTTTAAGACCCCAGACACTATCTCTTTTGATAGCCGGGCACCATCAGCTTTCTTCACCACATTTGCTTATGCACCCATTTGTCTTCAGCGATCCTATCATGGAGGTGTGCAGTCAATGATATGATTTTTTGTTCTTTGATGCCTGGTAACTGATCCCTTTGGGACCACTCGCTCACTCAGGCTGGTGTGTTCTTCCATGTGGACTTTGTTGCTTCTGAGCTAGATGGCCGCTTGTTTATCTTCAAGCCTTTAAGACCCCAGTCACTATCTCTTTTGATAGCCGGGCACCATCAGCTTTCTTCACCACATTTACTTGTTCACACACTTTGGCTCCAGCCGTTGTGTCGGGAGAGTGAGCATCATAGAGTTCCAATTTAATAAAAGAAGGTATTCATGCATTGAGGGAGTGTTTGAGTAGAGGCCCAAGGTCCTTCCGCCACCTTAATACTTGACCTATAAATATAGACACATAGATCTATTTCCCCATCCTCCTATATATATTTGCATGTACATGTCTTTGTCTAGACCTCCATGAATGCCCTTTGACTCCTAGCTCTTTCCTCCATCTCCCTTGACTTTCCTCCTGCCCTACTACCATGCTTCATCGCCACCTGGGCTAGAGTATACCTCTTCTCTAAGCAACCTTACCCTTGATCATTTCCCACCAGGCCTGCCACTCCCACTTCTCTACCATTTGGGGTCCCATGTTTTTCCCTTGTCCCTGGGTTTGTTAACACCACTTCCTTACCCCCCCTACCCCCCCACCCCAAGTCCCCACAAAACTGTCGGTCCCGTTGTTTTTCCTCCAGATAGTTCATCCAGCCTGTCCTATTCAGACAGACCTGTGGAGTCACTAACATGCACGAAAACTAGACAGAGGAAAACAAAGCAACAGTATACAACCAGACAACAAAACAACAAAAACAAACCACTGACAAAGAACAGAATAAAACAGTTCACAAGAGAAAAGCTTGTAGTTAGTTCAGGGATTGTTTGCTGGCCCTTAGGAGCGTTTTCCAGTCCAGTCTGTTGGGGCACCACGCCCTGGCTCTGAAGTCCACTTTCAGCATTCCCTGGGGACCTTGCCACTCCATTCCCTTGCTGTTCCGCTGCACTCCCCCAGTGATTTGCCTCGGTGTGGTGGGATCAGGTCAGGTGCAATTCCCACACTGTGTCTCCGGTGCTGTCCCCTGTATCGCCCTTAGTCACTGAGGGGCATCATGTCTCATAGTGGGGCCAGCCATGTTGTTCTCTCTGTGGACTGGCTGCTCTACTCAGGAACATCATCATCACGGCCTGGTGGGCCAGGCTGTGCTCCACTCTCTCCTCCTGCCCCTTCATCTGCTCCCGTGTGCTCTGATCAAATATGTCCATCTCCCATAGCTGCAGAGTCAATGTCGTCCTTTGGAACAAATTCTTTTCGGGGGAGGGGCAGGAATCCACATAATTTATGGTGCTGGGAAAAAACTCCCTTAAATTACAAAACCAGGCTTCAGAATGAATTTTTTCTTGTGTGAATCCAAGAACCGAGATATTACCCATTCAAGAAAGCTCACATCATCAGAAATACTGCATGATTCAAAAGTAAGAAATGTATACATTAAGGTTGTATCCTCTCACCATACTTGTTCTAAGCATATGATCAGAACATTTAGACTATGATAAAAAGAATGAGGCCTAACGTGTGGAGGAAGGCTTATTCAATATTCAAGTGACACAACTTTGCTTGCTGAAAATGTGGAAGGCTTGAAGTACTGTGGACAAAGATTAGGGATTTTAGACTTTGAAGATGGGTTATACATTCATGTAAAGAAAACAAACATGCTCACAACTGAGCTAATATGTAACATTATGATAAATGGAGAAAATATGAAGTTATCAATGATTTCCTCTTGCTTGGATCCACAACCAATGCTCATGGAAGCAGCAGTCACAAAATTAGATTCATTTTATATGAAAAATCTGTTACACAAGATCTCTTTAAAGTATTACAAAGCAAGGATGCTATTTTAAGGGTTAGGGTTTGCCTTAACTGAACCATGGCATTTTCAGTTACTTTATGAATATAAAGATTGGACATTGAATAAGGAAGATAAAAGAAATCAATGTATTTAAATTATACTGTCAGTAAAGTATTTTGGAAGTACCATGGACTAACAAAAGAACAAATAAGCCTGTCTTGGAAAAAGTACTTCCAGAAGGTGCTTTGGAAATAAGAATGGCAAAATTTCATCTTATGTACTCTGGACATGTTGTCAGGAGAGACCAATCCCAGGGAAAAGACATCATACCTGGTAGAGGGGGCAGTAAAAAAGGAGTAAGAACTTGAATGAGATGGATTAACAGTGGCTGCAACATGGGGCTCAAAAATAACAGTTGTGAAGATGGCACACCAGAAGGTAGTATTTCATTCTGTTGTGCAAAGGTCATTATGAGTCAGAAAGGGACGTGATGGCACCTAACAACAGGTGAACACTGATACCGGTTAAGAAAAATGACTTTAATGTTCTGTCCTTTGAAAAATAATTGGAACCACCATTGCATTTCCAGGTACTATAAAAAATAGGAGGTTTGTTAATTGTAAGAGATTTTGAAATAAATATCTGATAAAATCCAGAACAGATGATGCTCCAGAGACTGCTCCGGAAATGGAAACAGATACACTGGCATCTTTCTTATTCCCAGATTATAAGGGGCTTTCAATCATCAAAAAAGGAATGTTAACAGTCAATTAATAGAACTCATAACCTCAGCAGACTTTCAGATTCTCAGGTAAAAATAAAGCAACAAAGACCCTAATCTCAAGTGAAATGGAAAGAACTCTTGATTAAAAGCCTTGACAACAACTTTTTAAAAAACACTGTTGTTGTTAGGTGCCCTTGAAACAGTTCTGTTCCATAGCAACCCTATATACCATGAAGCAAAACACTGCCCCATCCTGTGCATCCTCACAATTGTTCTTATGTCTCAGCTCATTGTTGCAGTGACTGTTGAGCCATCTCCTTGCGGTCCTTCTACTTTTTTGTTACCCCTCCATTTTAACAGGAGGAATTTGCAAAAATGGTAACTGGGACATTGGGCAGCCCTAAGGATGAGTTAATTACAAAGATGCTATGCTGCGGTTACAATCCTAATCTCAGACGAAATTGATCTCAAGTTTGCAATCCATAAGAAGAGAGAAGGAACACTGTATAATGCTCAAGGGAACAATAGACCAAGAACCAGTGAGCTTAATAAACATATACATACTTAACGAGAGACCTATGAAATTTGTCAAACATTCCAAAAGATGTAAAAAGAAATCACAGGCTCAACAATTATAGTAGGTGAATTTAACACACCACTCTCTGAAAAGATAGACCACAGGGACAGAAGTTTAACATGGAGGCTTCAGATCTAAACATTACAATTAAATGACTTAACCTGATAGATGTTTTCAGAGCTTTCCAACCAAATTTTAAAAATGCATTATTTTCAAGGCTACATGGCACACACTTGAAGAAAGACCATATGCTGGGACACAAGTCGAATGTGTGGAAATTCAAGCACATACAGATCATACAGACTTCTCTCACCAACTACTGTGCCATAAGGTTGGAAATCAACCAAAGGATGATAAAGAAATCCAACGTAAAAAATTGGAGGATGAACAACTATTGCAAAAGAGATGAAATTAGGAAGTTTTCAGAAACCAATGATAATGAGAGTCCAATGTACCAAAACCTTTGAGACACAGCATAGGCAATTATCACAGGAAGTTTGATAGCAAGACATGCACACATGAACAAAGAAGAGAGACATATGATTGCTATGCTGATACAAAACTTACACCAATTAAAGCAGAGTCAACAAGATAATCCTACTAACATCAAAAGAAAATAAATAACAAAAACCAGGGCTGAGATTCATGAGAGGGAAAATAAGAAACCTATGGAAAAAATTAATGCAAGTAAAAGTTGGTTCATTGAAAGGATTAACAGAATTGACAGACCACTGGAAAACCTAATTAAAGAAATGAAGGAAATAATTTCAATAGCACTGATGAGGGATGAAACAGGGGACATTATAAGGAACCCTAATGAAAACCCAAGGATAATAACATGATGCTATGAAGAAACCAGTATCTTGGAAGACATGGACAAACACTGTGAAAAACAATCCCTCCCTAGACTGTCCTAGATGAATGTCAAGAAACTCAACAGAGCCATAGCAATAAATAGAAGAAACAAATAAGGTTTTCAAGGGATTATCAACAAAAAATTCCCCAAACCAGAGAATTTCACAATGGAATTCTACCAACCATTCAGGGAAGCACTGAAACCAATCCTATGCAAAATCTTCTAGAATATAGAAAAAGACAGCAAACTCCCAAACTATTTCTATAAAGTTAGTATAACTCTGATACCAAAACTGGGAAAGGATCCCACAAGAATTCAACATCACTAATGAACATCGATACAAAAGTCCTTAACAAAACACTGGCCAATAGAATACAAAAGTATATAAACCAAATAATTCACCATGAATGAATTGAATTAATACCAGGGATGCAGGGATGATTCAACATAATAAAGACCATTAGTATTATTCACCACATTGACATGAAAAATTATAAGAACCACATGATAATATCAACAAATGCGGAAAAAGCATTTGACAATATCCAACACCAATTCCTGTTAAAGAAACTCAAGAAGATAAGAAGGAAAATTTCTCAATATAATACAAGCTATGAATGGAAAACCAACAGCCAGTGTGGCAGTCAATGGAGAAAAAAACAACAATCTCACTGAGAAAGCAGACCAGACAAGGATGTCCCTCATCCCCACTCTTATTTGACATCATACTGGAGGTCCTAGCTAACCGCATAAGACAAAAGAAAACAAAACAAAACCATCAAAGGTATTCACCTAGGGAAGGAAAAGGTGAGCTAACATTAATTCGAAAATGATATTATTTTACATATGGAAAATCCCAAAAGTTCCACAAAGGGAGTCCTGAAAGTGATAGAGGAACATGACAGAATGGCAGGATACAGATCAACAACTCCATCCGAATGCTATACACATTTGACAAGAACACAGAATAAGGGATCAAAAAGGTAGTGCACTTCACAGTAGCAAAGCACAAATTGAAATATCTAGGGATATACCTAACTTTAAAAACAGAGCATTTGTCCCGGGAAAAATACAAAACACTATTGCAAGAAACCAAGACTCACCTAAACAAATGGAAGAATAGCCCATGCTCATGGATTGGAAGACTCGATATAGTAAAGATGTCAGTTCTGCCCAAGGTACTATATAAGTTTAATGCTATCCTGATACAAATACCATCATCTTTCTTCAAGTAATTGGAAAAACTGATCACCAATTTCATATGGACAGAGAAGACCAGAATTCACTGCGAACTCCTCAAGAAGAAGGATAAAGTGGGAGGGCTTGTTTTACTTGACTTTAGCAACTATTATACAGCCACAGTGGTCAAAACAGTGTGGTATTGGTATAATGAAAGATACTCAGACCAATGGAAAAGAACTGAAAACGGAGAAATAAAATCATCAGCATAAAGACAGCTGATTTTTATTAAGGGCCCCAAAAATATCAAATGGGAAGTGAATGCCTTCTTCAACAAGTAGAGCTAGAAAAAAAAGGTGCGATAAGTAGGTTTATTGTGCCAACCTGGCCAATGAACACATATCGGTTTAATTGATGGAGAGAGAGATAGAGATAGATGGCTCTGCAAGTCTCTTGCTCTTAGATGATCAGATCAGTGTGAGACTGCTTCATCTGGTTCTCTGCCTCAATTTGCGAGCTACTTTACCTGTGGGAAACATAACCGGTGGACTGTGTCACTGTAGTTGGAAGTTTCTTCAAGACCTACTTGACATGCTACTAGAGTCTATATTGCTTGAGCTGGGGCCTGTCAGTCCCTGCCATCTGGCTGACTGTTGGTGACCTGTCTTGCTCTTTTCTGCCTATGGCTGGATTGCCTCAAGTGCTCTAAAGAAGACTCAGCTATCTGCTTCCTTGACTTTTACCCATGGCCCTCATGACTTGGAGGACTACCAGTGTATTAGCTGCCTCGGAGAAATGAATTGCTCTGAGCCATTTGTACTGCTCTATAGACCAATTAGCTATTTTTTCTTATGCTTTATATACCTATCTATATAACTATATATAAAATCATTAGTGTCCTCGTTTTGTTTCTCTAGCGAACCCTGCCTAATGTAAATGGGCACCTACCTGCAGAAAAATGAAGGAAGACACTTTCCCTCCATTCACAAGAATAAATTCAAGGCTGATCACAGACCTTGAGGTAAAACCCCAAACTATTTGGCCATCAATAAGATAATTGGGTCAAACCTGAGAACTTTGGCACAGGGAATACACAGGTTATCGGAAATAGGAAAGGATACAAACACAGAGGAGTCACAGATTGACAAGGGGATATATTGAAGATAAAACACCTTTGTACATGAAAACAATGCACCAAGAGAGTAATAAGAGAGCCGACAGATTGGGAAATCATCTTCAGAAATGACACATCAAACCAAGGTCTTATCACTAAAATCTACAATACTCTGCTAGCTTACTGTGGCAGCCACGTAATCTGGTGTCAATTTAAGGATTTCGTATAGGGGTGGAGTTTAGCCTTTCAATCTGGAGATAGCCAATGAGTAGGCATGACCTCCTGAGAATTCTGGGAAACCTGTTACATCCTTCTCTCCCTGCTACTCCCTTGGAGACTCTCTACTGATAAGACTGGCTTCCTGCAAGGCACCTGAGGAGATGCAACGTGAACCTACCCTGATACAGCCCTGGGAACTGGAGTGGCCATGTGGAGACCCCTGCCAGTGCTGAGATGCTTCTAACACCACTGACTTTGTAGCCACTGGCCTGTGATCGTTCTGCATTTGGCATCATTGCATGCTTTTTGTGAGTCCGAAGAGGATTTTATGGATTGCTGTTGGACATATGGACTAATGTCCGACTTAGGGACTTGATCTGGACTGGGCTGGGATGTTTTCTCTATATTCAATTGCTCTTGTATTTAAACCTCTCCCTTATATACATATGAGTGTTCGTATATTTGTGTCTCTATTCCACCCAGACTAACACAGTTAAAATAAGAAAAAAGGCTAATTGCTCACTAAGGAGGTGGGCAAAGGACCTGATGAAAGCTTCTGAAGGGCAGAAATCCGAAAGGCCAATAAACATATAGGAAAATGTTCCAAATCATTAGCCATGAAAGAAATATAAATGAAAGCATTCATGAGATATCACCTAACACCTTCAAAGATAGCCCAATTCAAAAAAAATCAGAAAGTAGCAAGTATTGGAGGAACTGTGGTGAGATAGGAACTCTTGTCCCCTGCTGGTGGAACTGTAAGTATGCACAGCCATTATGGAAATTGATTTGGTGATATCTAGTAAACCAGTTCTAAATTGAGCTACCATATGACCCAGAATAGGCAAGAAACAAACAATTGCCTAACCTCTGTGCTCTATAATGTTCATCATGGCACACTTCACAATCCCAAGGATTTGGAAACAAACCAAGTTTCCATAAACTGGTGTGTCAAGGACTGAATGCAACATATCGTCATGAAGCAGGGGACTAATATAGAGGTCTATGGGGCTAGCCCCAATCTCAACTACGTGGACACCCTCCCACCACCCCCAAGAAGAATGCTCTTCAAAGGACAGCACTGAAGCTATAGTTCAGAGAGAGGAGCAAGTCTGATCAGAGCACACAGGAGCAAAGGAAGAGGAAGGAGAGAGAGTGGAACATATCCTGTTCCACCAAGACCTGAGAATAATATTCCTCTACAGAGCAAACAATGTACAAAGAGCACCATAGGGACCACCCCACCACAAGACCATGCATCTTTCATGGACCCATAATGCTATAGGGGACAACACTGAAGACACAATACAGGAATTGTGCCTGATCTGACCCCAACCAAACAGGGTGAAACACTAAAGGCATGCAGCAGAACAATAGGAGGAAAAAAAATCAATAAATTCTCTGGGGAATAACAAAAATAGATGTTGGGGCCAGGGTGTAACACCCCATAAGACTCAACTGGAATGCACTCTTAAAGGTCAACAGACCTGGAAGTTTTTACAGGCTTTTCTTTTTTGTTGGTTTTTGTTGTTGTTGATTTGTTTTCTTTTGCTTTTTCTTGTGTTTGTGCTTTAATGTCTCTGCATATCTATCTAGATAAGATAGACTGGATAAACAATCTGGAGGAGAAAACAACAGGACCTACGGTTCTAGGGGCACACAGGAGAGAGTGATGTAGGGAGAAAGGAAGTGGGGTGTCAATGAACACAAGGACAAAGGAACAACAAGTAATCTAAAATGGATGGAGAGGAGGGTATAGCAGGCCTGGCGGGGCTTGATCAAGGGAAAAGTAGCCAAGAAATTACTGAAACCCAAATAAAGGCTGAACATGGCAGTGGGACAAAAGGAAAGTAAAAGTAAATAGAGGAAAGAACTAGGAGGCAAAGGACATTTATAGAGGTCTAAATACAAACATGAATATATATATATATATATACACACACACACACACACACAATGATAGGAAGACAGAAGTATGTAGATGTATTTTTCTGTTAATTATTTAGGTAGCAGACAGATATTTGGCTTCTGCTCAAGTCCTCTTTCAACACAAAAACACTTTGCTCTAATAACATTCTGTGATGCTCACCTTCCCAACGCAATAGCTTAAGACAAAATGGGTGCATAAGCAAATGTGGTGAAGAAAGTTGATGGTGGTGGATTATCAAAAGATATAGTACCTTGGGTCTTAAAAAATTGAAGATAAACAAGTGCCCATCTAGCTGAGAAATAAAAAAGCCCACATGGAAGAAGCACATCAGCCTGAGTGATCATGAGTTATTGATGGAATTAGGCATCAGGCATCAAAGATCTAGAACAAAAAAGTCAGATCAATATGAATGAGGGGAATGCAGAATGGAGACCCAACGACTATCTGTAGAAAATTGGATATCTCCTTACAGAAGGGTCACAAGGCAGAGATGATCCAGTCAGGGCGCAATATAGCACTGAGGAAACATTCAACTTTCCTCTATTTCTTTAATACTCACCCACCCTCTATCGTGACCCCAATTCTACCTTACAAAGCCAGATAGATCAGAGCAAGTACACTGGTATAGATAAGAGCTAGCAACACAGGGAATCAAGAACAATCATGAAAGTAGTGATGTCAGGAGTGTAAAGGTAAGGTGAAGTAAGAAAGAGGGAACCGCTCACTACGAGCTACACATAACCCCCTCCCAGGGGGAAGGATAATAGAAAAAAGTGGGTGAAGGGAGATAGTGATCAGTGGAAGACATTTAAAGAATGATAATTTATAAATAATCAAGGGTTCATGAGGCAGGGAGGGTGAGGGAGGGCAAAAATGAGCTGGTCCCAAGAGCTCATGTAGAAAGAACATGTTTTGAAAATGATGGTGGCAACATATGGATTGTGATATGAGCTGTATGAGCCCCCAATAAAATGATTAATAAAAACAAACAAACACAAGTGATGCGATGATAAGCATGCTGGAAGAAAGTCATTGCAATCCTCTAATTCAGATCAAACTCACTGCCATGGAGTCTATTGTAATGTACAGCAACCCTGTGGAGGAGGGTAAACCTGGCCCTGTGGGTTTTTGCAACTGTAACTCTTTACTGGAATAGAAAGCCTCGTCTATCTGCCGTGGAGCAGCCCAACGCATAACCACGAGGCCACTTCTGAAAAACCAGTCAATGAAAGTCTTGTGGATTGCATCTGTCCAGTCTGTGAGTCATCCTGGGGATACTACAGGAAGGAGCAGCATGTTGTACACACACCAAACCCATTGCTTTTAAGTTAATTCTGACTCATAGCGACCCTCCATAGGGTTTTTGAGAGTGTGAATCTTGATTGGAGCAGGAAGCCTCATCTTTCTCCTACAGAGTGGTTATGTTCAAACTATGTATTCCTTTCTCAACTATTTGTCTTTTGTGGACATCTGTTATTCCTCTAACAGCTCCCAAGATGACCGTTGACTTATTAGCCAAGGGTAAAAGGATCTCCTACGTGGGGTGCGTGTTGCAACTCTTTGGGGACCATTTCTTTGGCTGTATTGAGATCTTCATCCTTACTGTAATGGCTTATGATAGGTATGTGGCCATTTTTAACCTTTACACTATATGACCATAATGGACCGGAACAGATACAATAAAATGTTACTAGGGACATGGATATGTGGGTTCATACATTCCTTTATTCAGATGGATTTGGTGGTCCAACTACGCTTTTGTGGACCCAATGAGATTGACCACTGCTTTTGCGATGTCCACCCTGCATTGAAACTGGCTTGTACAGACACCTATGTGGTTGGTGTTGTTATGACAGCTAATAGTGGGACTATTGCTCTGGGAAGCTTTGTGATCTTGTTAATCTCCTACACTGTCATCCTGGTGTCCCTGAGAAAGCAGTCAGCTGTGGGCAGGCACAAAGCCCTCTCCACTTGTGGCTCTCACATTGCTGTGGTCATCATCTTTTTTGGTCCTTGTACTTTCATGTACATGCGCCCCGATACGACCTTTCCTGAGGATAAGATGGTGGCTGTATTTTACGCCATCATCACCCCCATGTTAAATCCCCTAATTTATACCCTTAGAAATGCAGAAGTGAAAAATGCAATGAAGAAACTCTGGGTTAGGAAGGTTTTCTGGGATCCTAATGGAAAATAGAATGAAGCAATGACATTTCAAGTTGTGTGAGTTTAACCCCTCAGCCAAAATAACCATACCATGAATACAATACTATCTACCTGGCAAAATTTGTAAAAGAAAGAAGAAAATCCTAACACATCCCACAGAAGTATGTATTCATTTTCATTATCATTGAATTTATTCCTCTATTTCATTATCAGTAATTATGAAAATAACTCAGTCAGAGAAATCTTATCACACTCCGGATGGCATTATAGTCCACTCAGCATCTTATTTTTCTCCTGCGTATTCATGCCCACTTTCTTTCCATCAAAGGTAAAGGTCTCCTCAGTGTTAAGAACTGCGAGCAATACATGCTAAGTACTCCATATGCATATGTTGTATGAAAAGGTTACAAGAATTTGAGCAAGAATCTGAGCGAAAGCATGCTGAGATATACATTTAAGAAACAATAATAACAAAGAAACCCTCACTGCCATCGAGTTGATTCTGACTCACAACGACCTTATAGGATAGAGTAGACATTCCCCTGTGGGTTTCAGAGAATGTAACTCTTACGGGAATAGTAAGTCTCTTATTTCTCCCATGGAGTGACAGTTGGTTTTGAACTCTTGACTCAGAAGTTAGTAGTCCATTCATAACCATTATGCCACTATTCTGCTTAAAATTAAGATTCTTGTGATGTCTAAACCTAGAAAGTTAAAAATGGGAGAGGAATGATATGAAGAATGTAAAAATGATAAAACACAAGCTTATACATCGTCCCCCCGTCTTTAGCGGTCGCCCCTTTAACAGCAGTATTGCTTGTGCGTTTCATCTAGAAAAATCTGAACCACCGCTGTTAAAGGACTTTTCTGTTAAAATGTGAAGGAAGCAGTTTTTGTTTTGTCCTGAATGTGTTCTCACACATACTTGATGTATAGCCACTAAAAGTTAAGTTGATGCTCAGTAGGGCTTGCCTTCGTCCTCTTGTTAAACTAAAACTGCGTTTTCAATAGGAGGCCATTGTGCTTTTCCAGAAAGTTCACCCATGTTTGTAAAGTTCCTCCAATACAAAGTTCCTCCAACACACTGAGAACGGTGTGTGCTGGAACTATGCCTGGCAAGACTCGGGCAAAGCTTGCATCTCCCAATTCCTTGTCCAAGTGAGATTTTCAGCCTGGACCTTGTAGAACACAGGCAGTCCCCGACTTTTGATGGTCGTTTTCTTCTGGTGGTTCCATCGTATGTTTTGATGGAAGTCAAAGATTTCATTTTATTTTGTTTTCATGATTATTCCCTTTGAGTATCAGTATCATTACATATCATAACATCAAACATCCGCGAATGGGAATAGCAGCAAACTACACCCTGAGACAGTGGTCTGTAGTGCATATTCCTAGTGATGAGATGTACCGAAAAACACAGTCCTTAGTGGGCTTGGTCACAACGAGACTACATTGGGAGTTGGGGACTACCTGTCCTTTTAAGTTCACAATGCTTTGAAATACATACCTAAATTTGTAAGATAAGTTCCTTTTTAGCTTCTGTTTGGACCCACCAATGCTGTCAGCAAAGGGCTACTGAATTGGCCCAATGTCTTCCTGTTCCCTCTCTGTGAAGCCATTCTTCTTGACCTAAAATCTCAGGAGCCTGTCTTGGGCTGTGTTGTCGCACTGTTCGTGTGTTAAATTTTGAAAGAATCATCTGGACTTCCACTGATGTAGAATGTTGAACTGCAAGCACAAGTTCAGGTTTCTGGTAAGAAAACACTCACTCTGCTGTTAAACTTCCTTGAATCAGTAAGTTATAAACTGGTTGTTCTTTTAATTCTTAAAAAAAAAAAAGGCATTCTCATCCTCTTATCTTGGGGGGCAGATTACAACTTTGGTTTTCTATTTCTCATTTTGTTTCCCAGATATTTAGACTATTGGAACTGTTTTCCATTTTTTAATTGCAATAGGCCTTAATCTTTGTATTCATTTACTCTAATCCTTGCCTGAAATCTGTAGCCTGATATCCTGATTAATGTAAAACAACTGAAAAAGGATTCTGAAGAAATGGACTGAGAACACACCTAATTTGATTATTGAGGTCTGATGATGCAATGAACACGACAAATATAATTTTTATTAATTTACCTGTCACTCCATGTTTTACAAAGCAATTGATGGAATTCAGCGAGTCTCCTTTCACTACTTAACTTACCAGATTCCTGTTGGCTAATTTCATAGAAACTCATTGTGACCAAATAAGCAAAGGCCTTGTTCATGTGAATGATCACTTGTCCTAGTTAAGAATTTTCTCCTTAAGTATGGGATGAAACCTGACACCCTGACCACACACTCTCACCCCAGTAATGGTAAGCATACCACCTATTACCTTCTGCTACTCTCTAATCACCTCTTCTATTTATACAGTTATCATATGCATATCTGGTATCTATGTGTGACACCTGGGTGTGTGCAAACATTTATCATAATAAAAACTATTGACAATTAGTGCTTAAAATACTTCTTGATATTAATGTAGTCACAGAATTAAAAATAGGAAAGGTTAAAATGCAGTAAGACATCTAAATCAGAAGTCATAATCAAGACATCTTTGCCCTGAGACTTTAGCTTTCATAGTTATTGTTTCAGATTAGGAAAGTGTGCACTATGTCTCCATAGGTTTCCATTTTTTTGCTTAAAAATGAGCATAATCTGAGTGCTTTCAAGCTAAGCTGATTATTGGAATCACCCTGGGAGATTTTTATAGGACATAGTTGAACCTCTTTCAGGTAAATCTTGTTCAATAGGACAGGCATATATAGTCTAAAAATCTTTAAATTTACACACTTTCTATATTCACAAGCTCCCGTGATTTTTAATGCATTCAGGGAATTTGAACTGAAAAACCCTAGAATTAGACACCATTTAACGTTTATAGAGCTCTGTGCGTCAGTGCATCCATAGAGCCTGCATTGGCTATATGTCCTCATCTGCTGTGATGAGTCTTCAAGACTCTTAAAGGTGTTATTATAAAAATAAAAGGAGCTTACATTGAACTGAATTTTAAAACCATGGAATACATAAATGTTACTCATTTGGGAATTTTATCCCCCTTGCTCTTTCCCTTATGCCTTTGCAGCAAATGTTTGAAGATTGGATTTTAATATTATGGCTGGTGCAGATTTGAGTTTCCTAAGAAAGTAGAAACTCCTAAGAAGGGACCCTGATAATGCAGTGGGTTGAATGTCAGACTGCCACCTTCACGTTTGGTAGTTCAATCCCCCCCATTTGATCCACTGGAGAAAGACAAAGATTTCTGACCCTGTAAAAATGTACAGTTTCTAAAATCCATAGCGACAGTTCTGCTCACGATCATAACATCACTAATAGTTGGAATTAATCAATGACAACATTTCTCTTGCTTTTGAGTTTAAGAAAATTTAAGATGCCAGGTTCAAGGCTCATAGAGACAGGAAGAGGACATATGCAATTATACTCAAGACTCCACTCCACTCGTAACTTTATAAAGTGACCTCTGCTCACAAAGTCTTCTCAGAGTCATTGGAGGTAGTTGCCACCAAACCAACATCAGAACCAGACTCTGACTTGCTCTGGCTTTCTCCTTTTGGCATCCCAAGGACGTGATTTGTTTTCAAAATCATGTTGTTGGAGTTAACATATCATCCCGTAGTTCAGTCACATCAAGCAGTTTGTACAATTGCTACCACAATCAGTTTCTTTTTCCTTCCTGAATTCTTTGACATCGGATCCCTTTTATGCCCATCACCAACATTGTAGCCCCCCCGCGCCCCAAACTCTTATTCTACTTGCTGTCCCTATACTTTCATCAATCCTGGGTTTCATATACTGAAAAACATATAGCAAAAATTCAAGTGTGACCCCCCCAATGATAACACATCTGAGATAAACCCCAGAATGGACAAACAAAAAATATAGAAAATGTTGCAAACCAGATCAGGCTTAATGTGCATCACAGAGATCACCTGCCAAGATTGTAACCATTCAGGTCAGCTTTATCCGTTGATTTTCTATTGTCATCTCTCCAGTGTACTCTGTTTTGTAACCTTTTCTCTCCCATCCCTCTATTATGGATAGAGGGAAATCACCAGAGGCTTATTTCTTATGTAGACCCCACAAATGTGTTTTGGGTTACCTCTGTCATCCATAGGCTTCTGCAAAATGAATTTTCACACGTTAGACTCTGATACTATTCCCTCCTTTGACTTTGGATTATATAATTTCTAATATTTCAATGGCTGAAGCTGGTGTGATTTTTCCATGTTGCCTTCGTTGACATCTCTCTTGGAAATAAGCATCAAGTGCCTGATATTTAAGAATAATTTATCCACTGAAATTGAGTGGAGTCTAACTTATCACAACCCTATTCTAGCCAGTATATGTGGAATTTTGAAAGGAGAAAATCTTACTGAAATCTCCCATCATTTTTGCAACTAATTTCTACAAATGTGCCCCCATCTGAAATCATGGCATGGATTCCTGCCCACAAGAGGGGGAAAAAACACTTTAAGTGTGCATAATTCATTTTCTTTGTTGGAAGTGGAATGTATAGAAAGGAAAATAGCAATTTTTGTTTTCTTGTGTTTATGAACTTAATGAACTTCACAGATTTTTCTCATCTATTTTCCAGTATATTTTGGTAGAAAATGGCAGGAAGTGATCTTGCACATTCTATCCCAGTTCACAAAGCTCAGAAAATCATCTATTGTGAAAAAACAAAGGTGATCTTGGGGGCGATGTTCCCGTCTTCCGTTTGTCCTAGTGAAACAGCCTGCTCTGGTGAAGGGCAAACAATTTTACAGAGTATGAATGCTCAAAAAACACCTGAAAGCATGCAATTTGCATGGGGCAATGCAGAGGACTAAATTAAACACCACGGACATCCGCTTCTTTCTCTATGTGCCTTCCTAAATTTTGGGTAATTCAAAGAGTGTGAGATGCCCTTAGTTCACTTTACAAAGTGCATCAATATGATATTTAAGTCATGAAGATCTTTATTTATTTATTTATTTATTCATTTACCTTTTATTAGGGGCTCATAGAACTCTTAACACAGTGTGTGTATATATATATATATATATATTATATATATATATATACACACACACATACATCAATTGTATAAAGCACATCGCACATTCTTTGCCCTAATCATTTTCAAAGCATTTGCTCTCCACTTAAGCCCTTTGCATCAGGTCCTCTTATTTTTTCCCCTCTCTTCCCGCTCCCCCTCCCTCATGAGCCCTTGATAATTTATAGATTGTTATTTTGTCATATCTTGCCCTATCCGTAGTCTCCCTTCCCCACCCCCCCTTCTCTGCCGTCCATCTCCCAGGGAGGAGGTCACAAGTGGATCCTTGTAGTCAGTTCCCTCTTTCCATCCCACTCACCCTCCACTCTCCCAGCATTGCCCCTCACATCCCTGGTTCTGAAGGTATCGTCCACCCTGGATTCCCTGTGCCTCCAGCTCCCATATATACCAGTGTACAACCTATGCCCAATCCAGTCCTGCAAGGTAGAATTCGGATCACTGTAGTTGGGGGGAGGTTAAGCATCTAGGATCTGGGGGAAAGCTGTGTTCTTCATCGGTATTACATCGCACCCTGACTGACCCATCTCCTCTCTTAAACCCCTCTGTGAGGGGATCTCCAGTTGCCGACAAATGGGCTTTGGGTCTCCACTCTGCACTTCCCCCTTCATTCACTATGGTATATATATACCATATATGTGTGATATATATACCTATATATACATACCATTATATATATATATATAAATATTTGGCATGATGCCTTATACCTGGTCCCTTTGGCACCTTGTGATCACACAGGCTGGTGTGCTTCTTCCATGTGGCCTTTATTGCTCATGAAGATCTTTTAACTTAAGTTATAAATCAGTCCTGTGGAGATGGTACATCATCAAATCAAATTTTGACTCATAGCAACCGATGGCACACAATAAAACTGCCTGATAGAGTTTAATAAATAATAATATTCATGGGAATAGATCACCAGGTTTTCTCTCAGGGAGCCACTGGTAGAGTCAAATCATTGATCTGGGTAGAAGCTAAACATGTAACTATTGTGCTCCTAAGGTTTCTAAATAACTGAGATATAGCTTTATATGATTGTAGGGGAAAGATATACATCATCCAACTTGAAATTACAGTTTCTGGAATATACTACATAGAGATTTGGTATTGTTGCTAGTTACCATGAGTCGGCGCCAAATCACATTAAGTTTATGTACAACAGAATGAAACATAATTGGTTATGGTGATATCAGAATTACAGAATAGTATCCATGATAAAATCATATTGCATTGCATACTTTGTTCAATGTAAATATTTAATATTTACAACACTTCTGACTGTTAGAGCATTGCTTTATTTTTATTTAAATGGGAACCTCAAATATGAAAGACTTAGAACTTGTTTCAATCTATGAAGGTGTCTCAGCAAGACATAAGGGACCTTCAAATGGTTCATAAATGATATGTGTTTTGAGAAAATTATGCATGGACTTTCAAAATTTTTCACTGAAATAAACTCATTTTAACTTGTTATAAAAAAGACTTTGAAGTAGACTATCAGATTAATCATTAGGTTGCTTGCAGGATTGGTGTTTCAAACTTACCAGCAATTCCATGAGAGAAATATGATGTCTGCTGGTGTGAAAATTTACAGTCTCAGAAAAATCTATGGAACAACTCTGCTTTGTCTTACAAGGTCTGTGTCAGTTGGAATTGACTTGATGTGGGTGACTGGGAACCTTATTGTAGCATGTCTGAATGGAATGCAGTTTGAGGCACTGAGGATAAGACATCAGTTTGTAAAGAGCTCCTATCAGAGCAACATGAATCCTGCTACAACGGAACCAAGAACAGACACCCAATTTAGGATTCCCTTTGAGTGAAAGAATGGTGAAATCAGTGATACTTTACAAAATTTTATTGTGACATGCCCCGAAGAAATCACCAGCAGTTTAAAAATGGAAGGGACAAAATGATGCTGGACAGGAAGCCTGTAGTGGCAAATTATCCACATTAATTCCCAAGGGAAAATGAACTTGGTGTGCGCCGTAGAAAAGGAGGACTGTGATTAACAGTGTAAAAGGAAAGGATATCACAGAAGTCTCAAATAGTTCAGCTTACACAATTCTGACTAAAAAATTAAAGTTGAGCAAATTTTCTTTTCAATGCGCTCAAAACCCTTGCACCCAGATCAGATACACACAAGAGGAGATATGTCATTGGAAATTATAATCAAGATTTTGAACAATTTCTTGGAAGCCTTGTCATAGAAGATAAAGTACAGCTTTACCTGACTGAGAATGGAGACAAATTTCAATGAAAGCAGTTATTATCAAGATGTGGAAGTAGTGTAGTCCAAGCAGATGCACACTGATCAAGAGTAAAGTTCATGACAACAGTATTGAGGGATGCTCAAGGTATTTTGCTTGTTAACTTTCTGGAAACCCAACAGCTAATACATAGGTTAACTGAATCTGCACCTATCAACAACAAAAGAACACTAATATGTGCTAATGATGTGCTTTGAGAAAGTTAGCCAAAACTTCAGCCGGAAATTGACCAGGCAAATGTCACCAAAAAATTTCCACCAAGACAATGGTCTTGCTCCTTGTGAAAGTTTCTATGGGAAATCATTAGGCACCAACCTATAGTCCTGATTTGTCTCTTTCCCACTTGTTTTGTTTCCTAATAAAAAAAAATTCTCAAAGGCACCCATTTCCTGTAAAAGAAATCATATTAATGTGGTTAAATCCCCAGGTTTTTTAAGAATAGACTAAATGACTCATAAAATTGATTCCAAATGTGTCTTAACATTGAAGCCGCTTATGGTATAAAATAAAATTTGTATATATTTTATTGTTATCATTTACATCCATATTTCCCTATAAACCTTTTCAAGTCCTCTTGTATATTTTTCTTAAAGCAGGGTAATACTCAAAAACTTTGCAATCTTTATAATCTGTGCTGATAAAATGCAGCAATTTCCACTCTGTCTAACACCCAAAATGACCCTGAGAGTCACATGAAGAGACCAAGAAAAATAAAGCAGAAGATGAGAATGGCCAATAAGTCTTCTCCTTTTAGGGACTGAAACTTTGCTGACATCACACCACCCCTCTGTCCTTGCTGCACTGGTCAATATTGGTGACGCATCGGGCAAAGAATATCATTTCCAAGGGCATCATTTTTGTTCAGACAGCTTGTCTCGGCACCATACTTTCCTCATGGCATTCTTCATGTCTTTGTTTCTTAGTGTGTAGATGAAAGGGTTGAACATGGGGGCAATCATAGTGTAAAACAGGGCAAAAACCTTGTCATCGCTGACAGAATCGGCTGTAGGGACATAGGTGAAGATGAGGGGCAAGAAGAACATGAACACCACAGTGATGTGTGAGCCACAGGTGGAGAGAGCTTTACGGCGGCCCTCAGAGGAAGGAGCCCTCAGGGTGGACAGGATGATGATGTAAGAAATAACCAAGGCAACGAAGGTCAAAATGGCCAATATTCCAGTGGTGGTGATGACGATTATCACCAGTAGCCTGGTGTCAGTGCAGGCCAGCTTCAGCAATGGAAATACATCACAGAAAAAATGGTCTATCTTATTGGGTCCACAGAAAGGAAGCTCGATAATAATCAATACATGTATTAAGGAATGAACAAATGCTCCAACGATAGAAGCCATCACCAGAGCATAGCACACCTTTGTGCTCATGATGACCATGTAGTGAAGGGGTCTGCAGATGGCTGCATAGCGGTCATAGGCCATAGCCACCAAAATGAAAATCTCAGTGGCACCGAAGAAGTGGGCATAAAACATCTGGGCCATACAATTCTTGTAGGAGATGGTTTTCTGCTGGACCAGCAAGTCTGTGATAAATTTGGGGGCCACTGTGGAGGTGAAGCAGACATCCATGAAGGACAAGTAGCTGAGGAAAAAGTACATGGGCTGCTCACGGAGGTGGCTGCCTTTTATAGTTATAAGAATGAGCAAGTTTCCTGAGAGAATAGCAAAATAGCACAGTGAGAATAATACAAAGCAGGCAGCCTTTGCATCCCCATCATCACTGAGAAGTCCCATGAGGATAAATTCTGTGATGTTTTCTTGTCCCATGGTTCCTGTTGGGTTGACAGTTTAGAAAAGGTTAATATGCTGGACACACTCGAATTATGTATAATTGTTTATTAATTCTTCTTAAAGGCATGCATTGTCTATGTTCTTCTTTTTCAACTATGATTCTCTCACTCTAAAGGATGCAAAAATGAACTTTAAATGTATACGAATTCTACATAAAGGGTAATTCATTAATGTACAAGTAATAGAAATAATGACACAAATTAATAATGGAAAGTGTGATAAATTTTAAGTTTGTACACATATATGAGCAACAGGGTGAATACTTGAAAAATGAAACATTCATAGTCAAGTGTATTGATAGGCGCAAGTTCAGTGTTAAATCTCAGACATGAATAATTTGTGCTGCATATACATAGCAATGAAGTTACCTTGTTCTTCATGGGCAAGGTGGACACTATATATTCTCAGCCCTTACCGAGGACTAGGAGTGTGCAACTGTAAAATTTGAAGGATGTTGTTATAGCTCAATCAGCTCATCATTTTATATATTCAACCTCTTGGTGTACAACCTAAAAATAGTGCCTTTAGTACCTTTGCACAAATGATCACATAACTGCAATAAATTATATCAAGGGTTGGGGAAGCAACAAGTAAAATGTTGGAGAAAGGGTCTCTCCCATGTGTGGATTCACCAAGACAGCTATGGTTTTCTGGAATTTGCCTTTTCTTGACAAATGATCTCACCTTTCATCAGAAATTTGAGCACTTCTTTTTTATGGGGCACATTTTACAAACCGATTACATCCACAGTTCCTTCTTCGCTTTATCTATTTAACCCCTTTCTATCTCTGTGAGAAGAACAATTTTCTGCGCTTACCACACCCACTACACACTCAAGTACTGGAATGCTCTTTTCTGGAATGATGTATTAATTTGTTGCATTACACTGCATCTGTTATTTCCTTTCAGTAGTATTGTGAACTAGTCTGTGTCAGTAAGCTGCTAAGCTCAGTTTAGCTTTATAAAAATATAGTGCTCCCCACCCCCATATTTGTTTCAATTTGTCATGATGGTTTTAAGAGGAAAGGCCAGCAGTTGAACAGTATCTTTTCTTTTGCAAGATTCCCCATGAATTGTTTCTGAAGATAAATAAAAAATGCGCATGTGGCATAGTGGTTTCAAGTTTGGCTGCAATCTTCTTGGTCAGCAGTTCTAAGCCACCAGCAGCTCTATGGAGGAAAAGACTGGGCTTTCTACTCCAGCAAACACTCACAGTATGGGGAAGCCCACAGAGCACCTCTATGAATCAGCATAGACTCAATGGCAGTCCAAACACATAGAGATGTTGAGTCTGATTCCAGAGTGTTCATAGATTTTAGATTTGAAGTCTATGTACGGACTCCAAGTTCACCCTGTGACTGAACGGCTAGCAAAATATCTGGAAGTATCAGTGTCACAGAAGTAAAAGTCCAATTGCAGCTGTCCTTAGCATCAAGGAAATAAGTTTTTAACAAAAGTGCAAATATGCTTCTATCTGTAAGTCTTCTATCTCAGCCTTCAAAATAGAATCTTATTCTTGAATAATTAAAAAAAGTACTAAGCCTTCATAGAATCAAGGAAATACAAATTAAACAGTAGAATATTCACAATTTTTGAAAAAATCAGGCTATATCAAATTTTGAAAGAAACTATGTATAGTTTCTCTATATAGCTTCTACCAGTACCTATTTCCTGATAAATGCACTGAAAATAAAATGTAGAAAGAAAGCTTTGCCTCTAAGGAATACAGTTTTGAGCAAATGGAATTTTATTACTATAAGTATTTTCATTTTTCTATTGGTTTATATTATAAAATTATACCTGTAATCAAAGTTAATTAAAAATTCTTCAATTTTTAAATTTGTAAGAGGGGTGCATTGCATAATATATTAAATATAATTCAAAAAAGAACAATTATAATTCAGTGAATATTTTAATAATTTTGTGTTCCTTAGTCAACATATCATTTCTTCAATTACTTTACTAAATATATACCTAGATGTTCTATCTTAGCCATTAATATTGAATTAATTGCCATTACTAAAATTTCAGATACATATAAAATGATAACAAACAAAACAAAAATGATAACAGCTGAAAACACCTATTAGCAATCTATTCTTATTAGCAACATTCTACAATGTTATTAGCAAAACTATAATAATATATTGATTACATAAATAGGTACTATTTTTTCACTTTGGACATGTATTTCCTCATTAATAAATGATGAAGCATAGACTTCATAGATTCTCCTTGTCACAAGGAACTAATATTTTTAAATTCAGTGACTTATTAAATCATATAAACTTATCAAAATGATCAATTAGTATTTCAAGAGCTTTCTTAGTATTCTTATTCTTTTTGCTTGCATTTTTCTATCATTTGCTAATGTTTTCGTATATAATGCTTTTCAGCATTGCTTTCCTATCTGGAGTAAAAATGTCCCACAATTTTTCTTAATCCCCAGTCCAAGCATCACACAGGCCGACTTTAGGAACCAGAATTTCAACAAGCCTTCTCCTGTCCTATTTTCCATTAGAATGAGTTTCGTTAATTTATCTAGCAAACTGAGACTCCCAAATGCTAACCAGAATTAGAAGACTAAAGATTACAAAAGAATAGCTAACAACCAGATACACTATCAGTGCATTCATGGAAAATATATTTCAAAAAGTGACTCCATGGCTATTTAAAGAGATGTCTTTAACTGCATAGAGGCACGCAGAATCACTAAATAAACCAGAGCAAAGCAAAGAGGAGAGTAGGCTGGAGGAACAGGGAAATAACTCACTCATTTGCTGTCATCTAATTCCAGTTCAGTCTGTGGAGGGATATTCTTGACTTTTGAACTCATGACAGCACATGGGCAAAATACAGTTTCCACTGAAATAATAACTACAACTCTGACAGAAAATAGCAATGAGAAACGTCATGTTTGATGTCTAGCTTTCAAATTACATTTAAACTTGATAGACCCAAATGCTAACTCTGCTTAGTCACCAGGAGAATAACAATTGTTATATCTGTCTTAACTCCCGATAAAATGACTTTAAAAAAAACGAAACTGTCAGATGTAATCCAGTCGCTTGTCCTGGCTTTCTTCCTGGCGATACAACAATGTGAAGCCAGGTCCATTTTGTAGGATCAATGGGTCTGGACTCCTGGAGAAGTTCAGCTGAAAGCTTTGGGAGGAGTATTTAAAGGCACTTCAGGGACAGGAGAGGACTCCTGGGGGCAGTCCCTTTCCTCACTGCTGGACAAGGTCGGTTAAAAAAAAACAAAAAAAAATCTGCTTCTCCATCTTCTTGTTTAACTTACTAATTGTTTTGCCTTTCCATATGCAAATTTTAAATTCTTTTAAATTATTTCCAATACATAATGTCACATCTTTAATATATGCTTATGATTAATGACAAAAAATTAATGCCTATTTCTTTCCATGGACTCCTTATATTTAAAATTATTTCTCTGCCTCCACTTCCAAGGACAATAGTTTAATATTAAAGTTATTTTGCTTTTCTATTTTAATTAAGACCAAGCTTAAGTGTGTTTGTATTTTTATTTTCCATAGAGATGCTGGTGAATATGAGGGAGGCCATTTGTGATTCAATGGTACAATTCTTGCCTTCCACAAAGGAGATTGTGTTGATTCTTGGCCAATGCACCACATACCACCCTTCTCTGGAAGCTTGTGTGTGCTCTGATCCTGAAATTGTTACAGGGGAACTTTTAAGCAATATTTGATCTGTTATGTACGGGGACTGACTAGGTAGCAGCAAACAACAAATTCAAGCAAATTAAGGGATAATGGTCACAATCAAACAACACCTAGTTTAGTGAAATAATTTAAGTTTAATATGGAAGAAAATTTTCAGAAGAATCTTCTGAAGCCCAAAGGGTCAGATTTTGTTTTTGTTAATCCCGAATCTGGATGATTCCATTTGTGATATTTGGACCCAGTTAAATTTAATTGTTGTAATGTTGGCAAAAGAATACTGAAAATGCAATGACAAAAAATTGATCTTAGCAAATAAAATATGATTAGGTAAATATGTTTACTCCCTTCTTCTCTCTCAGTGCCATCTTGTTAATTCTGACTTAGAGTGAAAATATTTTATTAACTAGTGAAAAATGTAGGTTCAGTAGTAACAGTCCATGCTAAGCCAACATTCTGAGCTGTGAATGTTTGAGCTCTTCCCTTGTAAACACAGTAGTTTCTACCAAGGATGGAATCTGACCAGTCATTCCATACAACAGTCCATGATCTACATTTAATCTATTGTGTTCAACTGTACTCAACGTTCTTCCAATATCCTCTCTGGAATTCCAACTAGGAAACCTAATCTAGGCAGAAGGGAGAAGGGAGATGGGAACAACTCATAGAATTCAAGAAAGAATACGTCTTAAGAAGCGACCTTGAAAATCATAGAAGATATTTTAAGAAAAACAACCCCCCAAAAAATGTAGTTCAAGTACAAGAAGGCTAAAGAAAAGACAAAAGAACAAGAAGACAAATTGTATACGAACTCACAGAATACAAGGGATGCTGTGTCCTGACATATGGATACCTTCCTAGTGTTTCCCGCAGTCCATTAGTACTAATTTGACTAACATGATTTTCAAAAATAAAATGATCAGTGTTCTCTTTTGAGCTTGACTGAAATCATATTACTTCCAAAATAACAACTGTGATTTTATTATGACGTGTAAGAAGTAATATATAACTGTGTCCCCCATTCTTTCATAATACCAGCAAGGGCGTGGAGAACTATTTTAGTGCTAAAAGTCATAGGCATAAAGACAATGTTAGATTGCTTGGGATGAAGGGTGAAGTAAGAACCTTCAAGAACTTAACAACTACAGCAAAAATCAACCCAATGCCACTGATTAGATTCCAACTCACAGTGACCCTGTAGGCCAGGCCAGAATCTCACCATAGGACTTCCCTGGCTGTAATCTTGAGGAAAGCAAATTGATTTCTCTCATGGGTTCCACGTACTGATGACCTCTCAGTTAACAGCCAAGCTCTAACAATTTTGACATAAGGACTAGATGACCACTAACAATAAAAATTAATGCCTTTATTTTTCAAATTCTGATTTGAGTTGAATTGTAAGAAAGATAAAGTCACTACTATATATAAATATAGAGATAATTTAATACTCTAAATATATTTAGAATATATATAGAGTTCATATGTATTTAATTAAAAATATATAATATTAATACTCTCAATTATTAAAAGAAAAATAAAGTCATAAAAATAAATTATTAAAAGAAAAATAAAGTCAGAAAAATTAAATCACTACCACATATATATACAAAAAGAGAGAGAGAGGGGACAGGAGAGAGAGACTAGAAATCCCTCATTGATATAAATTCAAATAATCAGAGAAGGTGTGTTGTAACAAAAATAATTAGACACTAGCATTGGTTGTTGATAAGTGCCAAAAATCATTTCGGACCCGCAGCGACCTTATGCCCAACAGAAGGAAACATTCCCTGCTCCTGACTATCTTCCCAATTGTTTCAGTTCTTGGGTCCATTGTTGCACCCACTGTGTCAGTCCGTCTCATTGAGGGCCTCCCTCTTTCAGGCGCCTCTCCACCTTAGCAAACACGAAGCCCTTCTCCAGGAACTAGCCCAAACACCTTTCCCAAAATATCAAAAAGGAAGTCTCGCCATCCTTTCTTCCCAAACAGATAGGTTCGTCTATTCAGCAACCCATGGTACTTTGAACATTCTTCTCCAACACCACAATGAAAATGGAGGAAGGCTTGTTTCCAAGCTGCCACATGAAGATGACAGCTTGCTTGCTGAAAGTGAGGACATGAACATTTGTGGGTGAAGTTCGAGCATTGCAGACTTCAGGATAGATTACAACAATGTAAAGAAGATCAAAATCTTCACGAGACCAATAGCCAACACCATGGCAAATGGAGAAAAGCTTGAAGTTCCTAAGGATTTCTCTTGCTTGGATCCACAATCAATGCTCATGGAAGCAGCCGTCAAGAGAGCAAAAGATGTATTGCACTAGGTAAGTCTCCTGCACAAGACATATTTAGAGTGTTAAAAATTAAGCATGTTACTTGGAGAAATTAGGTGCCCTTGACCCAATCCAGAGTGTTTTCCCTGGCCTTATATGCATGTGAAAGATGGACATTGAATAAGGAAGACCAAACAGAATCAATGCATTTGAATGTTGGTGCTGGAGAAGACTAGACAAGGATAGCAAAACTTCATCTTACATACTTTGTACATATTGCCAGGATATCAGCTACTGGAAAAAGACATCATGTTTGGTAAAGTGGAGGATCAGTGAAAAAGAGGAAGGCCCCCAAGCACATGGATGGGTAGAGTGGCTACAACAATAGGCTCAGGCAGACGAACACGTGGGAGGTCGCACAGGACTGAGCAGTGTTTCTATTGTACAGAGTTGCTATGGGTTGGAGCCAAATTGATGGCACCTAACAACTAAAGCAGAAATCTGTTTGCTCTAAATTGAAACACAAATTTTTATTGACCTCTCTTCTGATTGTTCACATATTTTGCCATCTTAACTAAAAGCAGAAACTCTCAACCCATACTAAAAGGTGAAGAAAAACAGAAGCTGTTTGAAGTCTCTAAATATGTATATTTGAATATTTAGAGGAATATATTTGTATGTTAATGGGTAGGATTTGTATATTTAGGAGCATAATTTGTAGGTAATCAGGCAATATGATCCCATGGTATTGGTCATAATTTATTCCCTAAACATTCCCTCATCCTGTAATATGTACTTGGTAGTGGGGATTAGTGAGGTTGGGGGTATGTGTTTGGGTGCAAGAATTCAGGGAGCAGTCAGGGAAAAGATTTGTCCTTAATTTTACATACAGACTTACCATTCATTTTCCTCTTCAGTGATTTCTGGAATGTTGTAGTTCATATAAATTGGAATTAAATGTATGCATATTTGTACAAAAAATCATGAGGATGGTGTAGGGCCATGCGGTGCTTTGTTCTGTTGTACATAGGGTCACTAGAGTGGGAACTGGCATGATAGCACCTAACAACACAACAATGTGTGTCTGTGTGTGTGTGTTTGCATGCCTTAAAAATTAAAGCTGCTCTTGAGTAAATATTCTGATTCATTGTAGTCCCTTGTGTTTCAGAGGAGAACTCTGTTCCATCAGGAATTAAAAACTTGTGATCTTTAGGAAGTCAGTTACCTGATTTTTCTTCCAAAAGAACCTTTTTTTTTCATTAAGAGTTAAGGACATACCCGCTTGGATCACCCAGAGACACTCTCTGTCTATAGTGGCTGATGGATTCAAACAACTGACTTTAGATTAACAGCCTAACAAATTATTCCAAGGCTCTTGGACATATCATAAACCAATCCAAATGCACTGCTATTACGTCAATTCTGACAAACAGAAATCCAATAGCACAGGATAGAACGGTCCCTGAGATTTTGAGGCTGTAACTATTTTTTAATTCTATATTATGAAATATTTATTTCTAATTACAAATAAATCAAAATTTTGTTTCATTTGAAACTATTTTCTTAGGAGCTCTTACAACTCTTATCATAAACCACACTTCCATCCATTGTGTGAAGCACATTTGTACATTTGTTGTCGTCATCATTCTCAAAACCTTTGCATTCTATTTGAACCCTTGGTATGCTTAAACAATAATAATTTATAAATTATCAGTGGTTCATGAGGGAGCATGGGGGGCAAGGGGATGGGAGGGAAAAATGAGGAGAGTGTAATTCTTATTTTTTTCTTTTTTAAATTGTTTTTTAAGGAGCTCATACAACTATTATCACAATCCATACATGCATCAATTAAATAAAGTACATTTGTGCATTCATTACCCTCATCATTCTCAAAACATTTGCTCTCCACCCAAGCCCCTGGCATCAGCTCCTTATTTTTCCCCTCTCTCCCCATGTACCCTCCCTCACGAACCCTTGAAAATTTATAAATTATTATTTGTCATATCTTGTTCTGTCCAATGTCTCCCTCCACCCACGTTTCTGTTGTCCATCCCCCAAGAAGGAGGTTATATGTAGATCCTTGTAATCAGTACCCCTTTCTACCCTACCCTTTGTCCACCCTTCTAGTATCGCCACTCTCTCCACCGGTCCTGAAGGGATCATCTGTCCTGGAGTCCCTGTGTTTCTAGTTCCTATCTGTACCCATGTACATCCTCTGATCCAGGCAGATTTGTAAAGTGGAATTGGAATCATGATAGTGGGGAAGGGGGAAGCATTTGGAACTAGAAGAAAGTTGTATGTTTTATCCTTTCTACCTTCTTTACTGGAAGAGAAAGGCCCGTCTTTCTCATACAGCACAGCTGGCTCTACAGTTAGCACTCCAAGGCGTGTAATCACGGCACCAGGAGGGATTAGTTGCTGGAAAAGAACACCGTGCTTGATAAACACCAGGTGAACAAGAGCGATCGAGATGTTAGGATGGATTGCCACAACAAAGAACTCACACATGCCAGCAAGATCAGGAACTATTTTATTCTGTGGTACACTGGTATCCATGAGTGGAGTCAATTCAATAATCACTAATGATCCTTTCCTAATCTATTCTAGCAGATTGGCTGCTTAGGAATGATGGGATACATGGAAATATCAACAGTCTGGAATCATGAAAACAATTTCACATTTCTGTTTCTCACAAGCAGGTCCTATGTCCCAGGCAATGTTTTCAGGATACCAAGTCAATGTATCACTTACTATGTAAGCCTTCCAACAGACTCAAAAACTATATCTGAATAATTTCCAGTAAGTATTTATGATGAGGATTACACACAAAAATAAATTTGTAAAACAAATAGTTTTAAAGTAATTAGATTACCCTGAGTTATCCAGGCAACCTTAAAGCAATCAAAACTATCCTTAATGTTTTAACAAAGAAGCAGAAGAGAAAGAAAAAAATGTGGTGATTGAAGAAGGGTCAAAGTTATGCAATGTTTCTGGCTTTACAGATGTTAGGGCATAAAACAGGGATGGTGGGTGGCTTCTAGAATCTTGGAAAATCCTAGATCCCATAAAAAGAAGTGTAAGGTAAGTAGACTGTTTAGAACCAGGAGGAGAGGGAGGAAGGGAACCTGCTACTGAGAAAGAGAAATTGACCAGTGCAGTGGTTAGATTTTATGTCACCTTGTACCTGGATGAAAGTGGAGTTGTGGAGTTCAGCCTATCCTTCAGGTCACAGCCTGATGGGGCCTCTTAGCAGTGGCCCTTTTTATAAGAGAGACATTGGGAAGCCCTCTTTCTCTTCCTCTCTTCCTCTCTTCCTTCCTGCTTGCTTGAATTTTGTTTCTGCCCCCAGGTAGCTCCTCATATAGAGCTATCAGCCTATATAGCTATCAGCCTATATAGCTATCAGCCTATATAGCTATCAGCCTATATAGCCTATATAGCCTATATAGCTCCTCATATAGGCTATCAGCCTGTCATGTTCCCATCAACCTTGTAACCACACCACTCTGACCCCACTGGGCTGGGATCGCCATGCTTCCAAAGTCACCTTGCTGCTTCATTGGCCTGCAGTATGTGAGTCTGAAGAGGGCACTGGATAACATCAGACACATGGACCTGAGTTAGGGTGCGCTGAGATGCCTTCTTGATATAACATGACTTCTTGATATAAAGTTCAAAACATAAAGTTCTACTCTTTGCTGCATGCTGGCCCTTGGATGAATTCTTTTTCACAAGAAAACTTACAACCACTCTGCTACCAAATGTTACCGAAACATAGCCAAACTGACATATTTTAGCCCAGTGAGACCTATGTCAGACTTCCAACTTAGATATTGTTGTTGTAACTAGGTGCTCCTGAGTCAGTCTGATCAATAAGGACACTATGCACATGCTTGGTCATGGTCCATTCTCCCAGTTGTTCGTATGCTGGAACCAGGCCCAATGTTGCAATCACTGTGCCAATCCATCTAGTTGAGTTCTTCCTCGTTCTCCTGCCCTCTTACAATTCAAATGTGCGCATTCCCCTTCAGTCATCCTAATTCAATATCCAACGTTCACATGAACATAAGCCAGCTAAAAATACCATGACTGGCATCAGATACACCTTAGTCCTCAAAGAAACATCCTTGCTTTTCAGTATTCTATTATAGTCTTAGGTTTGCCTCATTAATCTCGTGAGACTCATGTACATTCATTGTATGATTAGGGTCCTTCAGTGTAAGAAATCCAAGATCGCTCTATAATCCCACTGGAGGGGAATGAATTATAGAATTATAGGTGAACAAATACATTGACTGGTATAAAATACGGTAAAAAAACCCAAATAGAATTTACAATATAATGTAATGAATATAAAGTAACATAAAGGATTTCTAGGTGGTTAAGGTGGGGGAATAAGGGGAGCTGATATCAAAGAGTTCAAGAAGAAAGAAAATGTTTAGAAAATGATGATGGCAGCAATTGCAGAATTATGCTTGATCTAACTGAATTGTGAATTGTTATAATATATGTAAGAACTCCCAAATATCATATAGATAGATAGATGATAGATAGATAGATAGATAGATAGATAGATAGATAGATAGATAGATGATAGATAGATAGGTAGACAGATAGATAAAGTGCTTAAAAGCAGGGGGAAAATGATGTTTTGTGTATTAGATTTATCAAATGTTATGCGTATTTTGATCTTGACTGCTGCCTCCATTGCCCTTGATTATGGATCTAAGCAAGGCAAAAAACCTGATTTTGATCTTTTCCCTATTTATAACTTAAGACAATAACTTTGTGTTCCTTTAAGGCACTATATTTGTAATGATTTGTTACAACAATACAAAAATATTATAACGCATAAAACGTATACTTTAAAGATCCATTCCAGATGTCCTTTCCAGAATACCAATGATCTTTGATCATTGATGAGTGTCCTCTTGCAAAAAAAAAAAGTATAATCTCCATACTAATTTTCTCTACCCCTGTGCCAAAACCTCAAGATCAACTCCTATCCTGAAATGTTTCACCAATTCTCCCTAAAAATATTAGCTGTGTATTACAATACTTTTATGTACTGACATTTCTAAAAGGGTATCAAGTGCAATTTGCTGTTTTTGCCTTTTTGAGTCTTACCTGGTTGCTATTTGGAAGCATAGGAGAAAGCTCAGGAGGAGAGTAAATATTAATGCATTGCTATTCTTCAGTTTGGGTAATAAAAAATGGATCAAGCAGAAGAAGACCGATTTTCCCTTGCATGGGGGCACCAACCCACAATATCAAGCAATTTTGGTTCATGGTTCTCACATTCCTCACAAAGATGTTTCTCTTTTAGCTCTCAGGGTCTCTCATTCTTTCTCTATTGGTTCTGATTAAGAAAGAAATTTTCTTGAGGTTGCAACTTCAGTTGTCTTTGAAACTCTGTTACTTTAATTGGGAACTCTGACCTGAGCTATAGCACCAGCTCTTCTTCGGGAAACGTGGTGGCCGTGACAACAGGAACTGTAGATTGAGTCTATGTCCAGGAAAGGTGATATTTGGTGTATTTCTGAGGTCCCCTCAAAAGAATCATATACTTTTCAGTAACAATCAAATCAAACAGTAGCCTCAGTAACCAGTAATAAACTATGTGAGATGAATTTCACCTTGAAGTGCACAGAATTGAAAACAAAGCAAAAATGTATACACATGTCACAATAGATTATTGCAGAACCCATTGCTTCCCATGTCCACACAGAAAAAGAGATGTTCATATTCTCAAGCTAAAGAAATACCAAAGTGCTTAGTAAATTAATATTCATACCAATTAACAACTTTAATCAATTTAGTACAAAGAAAAGAAACAAGAACTTCAAGTAAGCAAAAACTCATGTTTCACTTTCAATGTTGATGAAAGTACAAATAAGGAATGACATTAAAACTAATTTCTTAATCATTGTGAAATTACAGATTGTGGTGTTATCTGGATGGTAACAAAAATTGGAAACTATCCCTAAGGCAGAATTGTACATGTCATATGAACAATACAGCCCCCTCTCCTTAAGTCATTATCTTGTTTGAATTGTATTGAAACCTCAGTGTAAGTTTCTCTCTGAGACATACAAATTTTTCTTTGAAATACCCCACATTCTTTTCTGATAATTACCACTTTCAGTGGTGAAAAGAGAACATCTACCAGAAAGATCAGCAACTAGAGTGATAATTGAAATGATAATATAAGCAAATGAGGACCATTGTCACTTAATTGATCCCCGTTCATGACAGCCCCAGTGTTGTACAGAGCAGAACCGTCCCATGGGGGGTTTTGACTGTGATAATTATGGGAGCAGATTTGCCAGGCCTTTCTTCTGTAGCCCTGCTGGGTGGGTGTGTACTGCCAACCTTTAGGTTACTAGTCAGGTGACATCAGAAATCAACATGAAAAATGACCGAGAAAACACATGAACAAAACCACAAGTGGTGCTAGACATTCAGTAGACAGCGGTATGATCCTTAGGTTTTATGTCAACGTGAGTGCTTCCGTATTCTCTCATGATGTAAAATCACAAAGAATGGTCAGTTCAATGATAGGATCTGCTGTAAAGCAGCCAAAGATTTTGGGAAAGAATAGGGTAGAAAACCATTTCTTAATCTGGTCTCAGCCTAGATACAACTGAGGGAGGATTCGATTTAGGGTGTGGACTACTTTTAGTATCAATTGTCAGTGTGTGGAAGGTAGCTCACTTCTAGTGCTGGATGTGGACTATATCTGGTTCTTCAGTCTCCTTATACCAACTGCCAATCACAGGAGCCATCAAAAGACGGCTAACCTTGGATTCATTCATATAAACTGGGATTCATGCCACATGTCATCCACCAGCCTGTGATCTTCCTGCTTCATCTTTCTCAGCCACTGTAGCTACAGGCGTCAGGAAAAGCCTCCAGCTTGTATCTGAATCCTTAACTAGACCTGGATTAAACTTCCATAATTTAATACTATGTGGACCACTTATTAATAAACACCTCTGTGCATATAAATTCCTATGCGACCATAAATGATATGCCTTCACTAGACAACCCAATAATATCAGTCAATGGGCCTTACATTTTTGTTTGCTTTTGGTGTTACTTCTTCCTCAACACCAAATAAAGCTCTCTATTCTTCTACATGAAACTGCTTCAACACTAATTAGGATGTGTGTTCATATTGCCTATCTTCCTGAAGAAACTAACTCTCATTTACCAACATAGTATTCTATTAAATCTCTAATCAGAAAATAATATTTTCTGTTGAATTATTTTAGGTCAATACAAACCAATCCATTCATCTTCAGTATGTTGAGATCCGTTTCTTGCTCCATAATTTCCTCATGGCATTTTTCACCTCTGCATTTCTTAGCGTATAAATCAGAGGATTAAGCAAAGGCGTTGCAAAGGTATAAAACACAGCTATCACCTTGTCCATGGGGAAGGTGGTTGCGGGGCGTGTGTACATAAATATAGAAGGCCCAAAGAGCAGGATGACCACGGTGATATGGGAGGTGCATGTGGAAAGGGCTTTTTTCCTTCCTTCAGCACTGTGATTTCTCAGAGAATGCAAGATGATAACATAGGAGAACATCAGCATGACAAAACTCACTGTGCAAATGGCCCCACTATTGGAAACCAAGAGGAGGTTGATCACATAGGTGTCTGCACAGGCGAGTTGCAACAAAGGCTGCAAGTCACATAAATAGTGATCAATCACATTGGGACCACAGAAAGGTAAACTCAAAGCCAAAATAATCTGCACTGAGGAATGCACACAGGACCCGACCCAGGCGACAGCTACCAATATACTGCAAACCCTCCTGCTCATGATGGTCGTGTAGTGCAAGGGCTTACAGATGGCCACATAGCGATCAGCAGCCATGAGGATGAGAATGAAGATCTCCAGACAGCCAAAGAAATGCAATGAAAATACCTGGAGAATGCACTCATTGAAAGAGATGGTGCTGTTCTTCAAAAGGGCATCCACAATCGTTCTAGGGGCTATGGAAGTAGAGAAGCAGGTATCAGACAAGGATAAGTAGAAAAGGAAGAAGTACATGGGACTCCTAAGTGTTCTGCTGGTCTTGATAGCAATAATTATCAGCACGTTACCCACCAATGTGCCCAAGTAGAAAAACAAGATGAGGACAAATATGATTTTCTTTTTAGCAGGATCCTGTGTCAAGCCAAGGAGAATGAATTCAGTCACATTATTATTCAACAGCATGATTTCATGAATGAGAAGAAGTTATAAGTGTGAAATATTTTATCTGAAAAAAATTACAGAAATCGGTTTACAGTGCTATGAAATTGTGGAATATTTTAACCAAACTATTTTGTGATGCTCTGCAATATTATGAAATATTTGAGCAAAATGAATATTCATTACTAGGGATGGTCTAGCTGTGGTTTATTAATAAGTCATATCAACCCCTTGTTCCTCCATTTTTAATCACTAATTTATATGGGCATTGAAAGCTTCAAATAGCTTATGAAAGATACTTTTTCAGATCACTCTTCAAAGGCAACACCATGCTAACTTTAATATTTTTACTGCTCTTCTTAAATTAAGTTATTTAATTTAAAAAATCAGGGTATGTGTTCCAATTTATTTTTTGCCTTTAAGAATTCATATTCAATGGACCTTGGACCCTATGTTTTGCAGTTTATCACTCAGAGTTTACATGTTTGTTTTTTTGGGTTTAATGTTGTAAATATCAAATTATACATTATGGCATTTTCTTCTTCATAAAAATGCCTCACTTACACAAATATTTAACATCACATATATATTAGTAACACATATTTATATTTATGTGTATTACTTATAAATCTATAATAAGACAACAACCCCAAAACCTCCAAAAGAGTTGCCATACCAACTCATGGAGACCCCTTGTGTTGCTAAGCACAACAACTTATGGGGTTCCCCTCATGACAATTTTCAAGGAAATGTCTTATCAGGCCTTTCTTCCCTGGTGGTGCTGGGTAAATGTAATGTAAACCTTTAGATTAGTAGTTGAGCACACACCTTTTGCACCACTGAAAGACCATCAAATAGGATATGACCCAGTAATTTCCTAAACAAGCTCTCCCAATGTTTCCAGTTTGAAAATGACAGTAAGAAAACTCTCTCCCTTTGTTGTGGAGTCAGTTTTGATGCATCCACACTGCTGGCCAGTGGATAGCACCTCACAGTGATTCTACAAGACAGAGCACAATGTTCCCAGGGTTTCCAAGGTTGTACATGTTTAGAAGCCAAGTGACATATATGAATCCCACGGAGCAGTTGGTGAGTTTGAACCGCCTAGGAACCCAATACTTAGTCCACTTTGCCACCAGGGATCCATATAAATTTTTATTGGCCTCTAAGTCATCTATTTTTGACCTAAAACATTTTAATGGTCTTTAGTGTGTAACAGACAGAAATAAATATAAATAAATGTTCTTTGATAATTTTTCTCAAATTACCTAGGACCCTTGGTACTACAATGGTTGCAATGCTCAGCTGATCACCAAAATATCTGATGTTGAAACTCACTAGCTGCTCCACCAAGATAAGATGAGGCCGTCTGCTTCCTTGAAGGTCCACAGTCTTGGGAGCTCTATGGAGCAGTTCTCCTCTGTTCTAGAGGGCCGCTAGGGATTGAAATGGACTAGATGGCAGTGGGTTTGGAACAAGGCCTCTCAAAGAGGGTTGCTGACTCCAAGGTCAGCCGTTTACACCACCAGTCTCTCAGCAAAGGGAAGATAGAACTTTCTGCTTTTGAAAAGAGTTACGACCTTGGAATCCACGGGGCAATACTCTAAGGACACAGTGAGTCAGTATTGACTGTATGGCATGTAGTATGTGATATTCTATGTGGTTGAAAAGTACCAGTTAGAAAACTCAGAGTTCTTGAAGTTACATTTCCAAATTTACATGTGGGAGGTGATGGCTTAATGGGTTCTTGTCTGATCATTCAAGTTTTTGGCTTAGATGTCTGAGATCTGTGGCAGTGAGTTTGAGGTTATCACCAGGCTACCAGGCAGCTGGTGCAGAAGCAACGCATAACTGTAAACCCCAGTAGAGTTTGTATTATCTAAGTGTCTAAAATGCCAATGTTTCTGGAGCAAAGCAGAGAAGCAGCCAAAGGAAGATAGGTACAGGCTCCAGGGAACAGCACTGCTTCTGTAAACAAACACCTTCTCCTCAGCATATATTTCTTGTGACCTAGGTTATTTCCATATGGAAAGGAAAGCATCTTCCTCTCTTCCTGCTAACCTACACCTCCATTTACTTGCTGATTTGTTAAATCTCTTTCACAACTCAAAAGAGTCTGGTTTATAAAATTCTGTACTCAAAGACAGTTCATTACAATAACAAAGAAAACGAATTCCCAAATGGCCTAAAGCCCCAACACAGCAAACAAAGGTCTAAAGAGTCCATTTCTACTCATACTTATTAAGAGCAAACCTGGTTATTTCAATCATGTCTTTGTTAATATCACTCAGATACATTTTCTCTAAGCTCTAGTGCAATTTGCTTTGTTCTTTGCACAAAGGGATTTTTAAATCAGTTTTAAGATATCATGGTACAGAGTAGCACAAAACAGTTCCAAAATTAACTATTCATTGAATTCTGTGGATACTAAAAAACATATTAAAGTTCAATAGGAACACAGGAGTAACATGTCAGATGGGAAATTTATCATGAAATAGTATAGAAGGCAAATGATAAAAATGAGGAAGGACAATATCTCAAAACACACCTTGCTGTCTCCTTTCTTCTTGGGATCCTTTCCATTGTCGCTTGCTTCATCCTTCTTATGACTCCTTAACCAATCATAGAGAATCGTCTGTTCCCATTTCCATTGAGTTGATTGAGACTCATTGTGACCCTATAGAATGGGTACAACTGTTCCTGTTTCTGAGTTTCTATTCCTCGATTTCCAATGCTGAAACTTTTTTTCTTTTGCTTTAAATTTTCATTTATTTACTTATATTATTAAAAAATCATTGTACTGGGGGATCTTACAACATTTCGTACATCAGTGATATGAAGCATATTTGTACATATATGTTCCATCATCATTTCCCAAACATTTTCTCTCTAAGGAGCCCTTGGTATAAACTCTTTTTTCCTCTCCCTCCCTAGCCTCCCTCCCTCTTGAATCTTTGATGAATTATATATTGTTATTATTATTTCACATCTTTTACTGTCTGTTGTTTCCCTTCACCCACATTTCTTTTATTTGCCCCCTTCTGGGGGGTCCTATATATCCAACCTTGTATTGGGTCTCTGTACCATGCCCCTACCTTCACGATATTGCTACTCCCACCACCATTCCTGTGGAGTGTATCGGGCCTGAATTCCATGTGTTGAGAGCACTTATCTGTTCCAATGTGTGTTCCCTGCTCTAGCCAGACAAGTAAGGTAGAACTGTGTCATGGTAGTGGGGGGAGGGGAAGCATTCAGCAGCTAGATGGATGATGTGGGTTTCATTGGTCCTGTATGGCACCTTGTTGAATCATCCCTTCCTTATAACCCTTCTGTGAGTCAGAGGTGGTGGGATGGGGGTTGGGGGGATATCTAATTGTCTACAGATGGGCCTTGGATCTCTATCCTAAATCCCCTCATTTGCATCAATATAGTTGTTTGTTTTGGATCTTTTGATACTGGATATCTGATCCTGTGGACACCTCATGATCACATGGGCTGGTGTGCCTCTTCCATGTGGGCTACTCTTTTTAAAACTCATTACCATCCAGTCAGTACTGACTCATATCGAGCCCCTGAGTGTTCCTGAAACTATAGCTGTTTACAAGAGTAGAAAATCCAGTCTGTTTCCCAAGGAGTTGCTAGTGGTTTTGACCTGAGACCCTGAGAATCTCAGCCCAAAGTGTGAGAAAAACTCTTTAAGGAAGTAGAGCTCCTCATGCTCTTCCTACAGAGCAGCTGGTCAGCATATAACCCACTAAGCCTCTGGAACTTCAAACCCTCATTAGGTAACCTTTACTAAAGGCCTTGTGGTAGCGGAAATGCTCTGTTTTCCACATGCTTTCTTTGTAACATAATATATTTTTACTTGCAATGCAATTATTTGGATGGGGGTGTCTTAGCTTCCTTCAAGGAGTAAGACTCTTAGAACACTGTTTTAAGAATTATATTATGTATCAGTCCATACCAAAAGCCTTGTGTAATGTGTACTCAATAAATGTTTTTAAACAGAATATTCTCTGCTTTTAAACACATTTATATATATATATACTTTTCATATATTTTTATAAACCATATAATGTATCTAATTACTGCTATTGTGATAATAAAGTGCATTCACTCCATAATTATGCAGGGCCTTCTATCATTAATTGTATAAAAGGCAGACAAATATACTCCACATTTATAAAGTTCAGATGAGAGGCTTGTTTAAAATAAATTAATGAATCAGCTGTATAAACCATATTAGAATATAGTGTATTTTTCATCATACCACACTGCCATGTCAGACTCTAGACAAACCACCCACTAAGATGATCATCTTAAGCATTTGGCTTCTTGTACAAGTATAATTGACCTTCACTGTTATCTATCATTAAGTTGCTGTTGACTCCTGGAAACCCAGATGTGTAAGAGTATGTCAACAAGTAGCTACAGGCTTGGATGCTCAGAAGTCCAATTTAAAAATACAATAGTTCACCTTTTGTGAGGTCCTCCCTCTGTGTTACTGAATCCCATGCCTCTTGATATCTGACAAAGAGACCTGGAAAAAATCTGACCTGAAAAGAAAGACATTGTCATAAAACTCAATGAGTATTATTATGCTTCCTATATATTGCTGCCCTGAATATTGATACTACTATTTAATATTTCTTTTTAACTTTGATCAGAGAAGAGGAGTCTTATGGAGCCAAAATGGTGGGTATAATAGCAAGAGAAAAGGAGTGAAATAGGGATTAGTATCAAGGGAAGGGATGAGTTTTAGGCAAAATAGTTTCATGAACTCCCTTTTCCACATGTAGAGAAAACTATCCTTCACCTTCTTTACATAGTTTGCAGCCTCTTTATTCGAACGTTTCTGTAACAAACCTTTATTCAGCTGTTGAGAATGAATTACAGAAGAGGGTGAACTGTAAAGCACATTTTTTTCTATTTCATTTTGAAAGCAGTGTTATATAATATTCTGGTCCATGCGTTCTCATGGAGATGGAAGATCAGGCATACTCCAAAAATTATACCAAGATCACCACCCCCATTCAATTTTTTATCTAATTTGTAACCAGACACAATCTCATTTAACTTTCTAGTTAAATGAAACATAAACCATAAAACAAAAGCATAAAACAAAAAGCATCAGCAAATGTTTCCCCATCTGCCAGCTCAAGCAACGATTGACTTCATCTCTGCCCACACAATAATGATGACTGTCGCACAACATATATTTAGAATCTTTGTTGAATCCAAAGGATATATATATATATATATATATATATGTAAAAATTGCCCAGACTTACTGATTAGGAAGAGATAGGTGGACCCCCTAAAACTATAGCACTTAGTCATCCTCAGGACCTGATTTCTCCACTATGGCAGAGTTATCAACTATTTAAGAGAAGAAGGGCAGCATTTAACAATGATGAAGTTCAGAGGTGGAGGAAAGAAGGAGGAACAGAAGTAGAAAACACAGGGAGAAAGCAGAGTAAAAGATAGTACACTGAAGGTATAGCAATGGTTGAGTTGAAACAAAATGTGTATGAATTGTTGAATGTAAAACCAACAATTTGGTCCATAAACCATTGCCTCATGAATAATGAAATCATTTAAATAATTTTAAAAGCTCCAAATTTTAAAAGATTGATATTGAAAAAGCTTATATTTTATTTAAATTGTTTCCTAATTTAACAGTAACATTTTTATAAAGGTTCATTTTAAATTTTATTTCTGTTGCTTCTGCAGATCAAGTGAGATCAAGATAGTCAGAAAGAATATGGAAATATATTACAATATAATATTTGATTATTTGGTAAGCTCAGAGTTCATAATGATAAAGATAATGGGTAACTTACTTGTTTGAAGGCTGTCCATTTACTATCACATCTGTCTTTTCCTTTTATACATAAGGCTACTCGTAGCATACTGGAAATGAAAAAAATTTCCTCTCTGTACCCCAGAGGGAATAAACACATAATGACATAGGGCATATCATTCTACAGAGTATTAGTCCCTAACGTCTTCTCCCCCTCGCTATTCAGCACAACCCTCAGTGTGGTAATAAATTAAATTTTCATTTGTATATTTAGACTATCAGAAGAGCAAGTCATTGTTGGCTGCCATCAAGTTGATTTCCACTAATATCTATCCAGTTTTAATATTTAATCGTTGCTCTTTATAAATTTTATCTGACAGAGAAAGAAAAGAATTATGGAGCCATAATGGTAGATACAGTGTTAAGAGTCCATGAACCAGAAGGGCCTTCATTAAGGACAAACATTGAATAAAGGATGAGTTTGGGTCAAAGTGTTTTCATACAAACTATGCATGTTTATCCATTCAAACTATGGAAAGCCTTGAGAAGAATACAACGTCCAGAACAGTTCTTTGTGCTCCCGTGGAACTTGCACAAGGATCAAGAGGCAGTTGAGCAAATAGAATACGGGTACGCTACATGGTTTAAAATCAGGAAAGATTTATATCACGATTGTATCCACACATAATACACATTCAATCTGAATGCTAGGCAAATACCCAGAGAGGTGGTTATATGAAATACAACTCAATGTAAACAAAATTGAAATCTTCACAACTGATAATTAGGTAACATCATGAGAAACTGAGAAAAGCTAGACATTTTTAAGGATTTCACCTTGCTTGGATCAATAAGCAATGCGTATGGAAGCAACTGTCAATACACTAGAGACACACTGTATTGGATAAATCTGCTTCATAATTTTTTAAAGAAAAGTGTTGAAAAGCAAGGATGCTACTTTGAGGACACCTAACTCGAGTAAATCAACTGCCTCGTCGACATGTGAATGTTGGACACCGAATAAGAAAGGCCAAAATAAAATAGACAGACACATTTGAATTATGGTACCGATGCAGATATTGAAAGAACATGGACTGCCAAAAAAAAAAAAAAAAAAACCCGAACAAATCTGTCTTGGAGGAAGGACAGCCAGAATACTCCTGATATGCAAAAATAGCAAGACTTTATCTCATGCTTTGGAATGTTGTCTAGAGAAATCAATTCCAGGAGAAAGATATCATGCTTGGTAAAGAGGAGGGACAGAGAAACAGAGGAAGGTCTTCGCCAAATGATTAACACGGTGGATGTAGCAATAGGCCAATAGGCTAAAACATGAGTTCAATTGTGAGGATGGTGCTGGGCCAATTGGTGTTTCATTCTGTTGTACATAGGATTTCAATGAGATGGAATTGATTTGACAGGACCTGACAACAACAAATAATATGCCTGTAATGTCTACCTGTTCTTCCTATTTTCATACATTATGAAAATACTTTCATATTGTCATAATGATTACCATATTCTTCCTATTTTCAAACTGTATCCTTCCTATTTTCATACTTTCTTTGCTTTTTGTGATCGGTCTTAGTGCTGCAGATATAGTTTTGCCTTAGTGAAGGAGCATGTTTGAAATGTTCCTTGTGTCTAACACTCATTTATTTTTTGTTAATAGTTTTATTGGCACTTAGGCCATATATGTTACAATTCAATAGATCAATCATTCAATCATATCAAGAGGAACTGTACCATCATTAACACAATCAATGTGCAGCATACCCCCCAAGGTAAAATCTTGACATGGTAAAATCACCTTTAAAATGAGTTGTGTAATCAAAATCAGTTCCAGCGCTCCTTCCCCACAGCTAGCCTTCATTGTTTACTCCTGAAATCTCCTCACCCACGCCCCTCACCCACGCCCCTCACCCACACCCCATCACCCACACCCCATCACCCACACCCCATCACCCACAGCCCCTATTAAGCCGTGCATATGCAATAATTATTCATCAACTGCTGTGTATCACTAAGTGGGAAACCCAACAGAAACAATAAAAACAAAATCAAAATAAAGTGGTAAGGATAAAATAATAATATAAAGATAAAAATACAAATAATTAGTAAGAAAAAAGACCCCCATCAATATTTTAAAAGTCAGGGAAGAAATTTTTGTCAGGAAAGAAGTAAGAGAATGTCACACCTAGAACAATTTCAGGGTCTGTCTACAGGGAAGCCAACTGTCCAAGCTTCACGTTTGACCCAGCAGACTCTAGATTACATTGGTCTCTGCCTGATATTGTCCATTCAAGACTCTTGCCTATGGGGCCTCCTCCTTCCTGTTGGCTATTTTGAAGTGTGCACAGGAAGATGATGTATAGTTCATGGCCAGTAGGTAGCCTTCTTGTCTTTGTCCAGGAATTGATTCCTAACACTTGTTTAATTGGTGTTTCTTCTTATAGTAGTGGACTCATAAAATACTTGTCATTTTGTGATTGATTTTCTTCACTCAGCAGAATGGTTTCCAGGTCCTTTCAAGTAATGCAGTGTTTCATGCTTTCACTGCAGTTTTTTTGGGATGCATAATAATCCATTGTGTGTGTTTCTTTATCCATTATTCAACTGTTGAGTATTTGGGCGGCTTCCAGTTTCTCATTACTGTGATTTGTGCTGCTATGAACATGGGAGAGCACGCTCATATTGTGTCTTATTTCTTTAGGCTATATCCCTTACAGTGAATTTGCTATATCATATGGGATTTCAACTTCCATTTGCTTGAAGTATCACCATATCCACAGAGGCTGTATGTATTTACAAGTGCACCAGCAATGTATACAAGGTCCAATCTCTGCACATCCTTCCCAGCATTTGGTTGGTTTTTAATGTTTTGTTTTTTTTTTACATTTGGGCTAGTATTGTGGGTGTAAAGTGGTATCTCATTGTGGTTTTAATTTGCATCTCTCTCATGGCTAGTGATTGTAAACATGTTTTCTTGTGTTCGTTAGCCATTTGTACTTCATTTTTTGTAAACTGTTAATATCCCCCCAACTTTTTTTCAGTTGGGTCTCTTGTTATTTTCTTATTCAATTGTTGTACAGTTCTGTGTATTTGGGTAATTAGTCCTTTGTCTGATCTCTCATTGAGAATTTCTTTCCCAATCTGTAAGCTCTCATTTCACTCTCCTACTGAAGTCTTTGGTGTCCTTAAATTATGTAATTTCAGCATGTCCCAATCATCTATCTTGTCTTCTGCTGAATTTGCCTCCCTATTATGCTTGGCAATATATGTATGCCCTATAATAGGGTTTTTAAATTAGTTCCAGCCTTCTCATTGATTTTCCTGAGAGCTTTGGGGCTTCCATTCAGGTCTTTAATCCATCTTGAGTTCATTTTTGTGCATGGGAAAAGGAATGGATCTTGTTTCATTCTTCATTCTTCTGCATACGGAAATCCAGTTTGTCCAACACTATTTGTTGAAGAGACTGTCTTTCTCCCATTGGACATTTCTAAGTCCTTGGTCAGAAATTAAATGCCTGTCGGCTGAAGTATATATGTTTGTATTTTCTGTTCTGATTCATTGGTCTATGCATCTCTCGTTGTACCAGTTCCAGGTTGGTTTGACTACTGTGGCTATGTTGTAGGTTTATAGGTCAGTTCATGTTAGGATGTCTACATGGCTCTTTGTTTTAAGAAGTTCTTTTCTTATCCCGTGTCTTGTCTCTGCCCATAAGAAATTGGTAACCGGTTTTTCCATTTCTTTTTAAAAATTAATTGGGATTTGAATTGGCATTTCATGTATCTATAAATTGTTTAGGTAGTATTGTCATTTTCACGATATTAAGTCTACCTATCCATGAACATGGGCTATTCTTCCATTTAGGTAGACCCTTTTTAATTTCTTGTAGTAATATTCCATAGATTTCTCTGTATAGTTTGTTTCTTTAGTTAAGTTTATTCTTAAGTATTTTATTTTTGTGTGGTTATTGTAAATTGTATTGATATTTTTCTTTTTCTTAGATCTCTTCATTGGCATAAAGGAATAAGATTGATGTCTGGTTATTAACTTTGTATCCTCCTACCTTTCTGAATACCTTGATTGTTTCCAACAAGGTTTCTCTGGAGACTTGAGTTTTCTCTATATAGGATCATATCATTTGCAAATAGCAAGAGTTTCACTTCTTTGCTTATTTGTATTCCCTTAATTTCTTTTCATTGTCGATGGCTCTAACTAAAAGTTCCAGCAAAATGTTGAATAAGAGTGGTGACAGGGACTTCCCTGCTTGGTCCCTGTTTTCAACGGGAATGTTTCTAGCTTTTCCCCATTGAGCATGATGTTGACTGTTGGTTTCTCATATATTCCTTTTTTTATAGTGAGGATTTTTCCTTTTATTCCTATTTTGGATGACTGTTTTAAACAAAAATGGATGTTGAATATTGTGAAATGCCTCTCTGCATCTATTGATATGATCATGTGATTTTTATTTCTTACCTTGTTATGTGGTGGTTTATATTGATAGTTTTTCAAATATGAAATATCCCTTTATACCTGTAATGAATCTCATTTGATGAAGTATATTCTTGATATACTGCTGTAGTCTATCACTCAGGATTTTGTTGAGGATTTGAGCATCAATGTTCATGAGGGATATTGGCCTATAATTGTTGATATTTGTGGGGTCTTTGACTGGTTGGGTTATCAGTATTACTCTGACTTCATCAAATGGTTTTGGGAGTTTATTGTCTCTTCTTATATTCTGGAAGAATTTGTATAATATTGGTTTCAAATCTTCTTTGAATATTTGTTAGAAATCCCTGTGAAACCATCTGGTTTTAGGCTGTTTTTGTTTACTAGTTTCTTAATGACCTGCACTATTTCTTCTGTTGTTATGGGTATTTTACGTGTTTCAGTATCTTTCTGCATTAAGTTGAGTGAGTGATGTTTTTTTAAGTATCCATCCATTTATTCTAGATTGACAAATTTGATTGAGTACAGTTTTTCATAATAATGTGTTATTCTTTTATTTCCATTGGATCTGTTGTAATGTCACCATTTTCATCTCTTATTCTGGGTATTTGCATTTTTTTCTTTTTATTAACTTTTGTTAAATTGGCCAGTAATCTGTATATTTTGTTAATCTTTTCAAAGAACCAGTTGATTGTCTTGTTGATTTCCACCTACCCTCTTGTTCCCCCATATCATTTATTTTTTGCTTTGATCCTTGTGATCTCTTTCCTTCCTTTATTAGAGGGATTATGTTGCTGTCCTTATTCCAGATCTTGGAGATGTTGTACTACAGTGTTGATTTTAGATTTCTCCTCTTTTTGCATGTGTGTGTTGGTAGCTATAAATTGATCTCTAATTATTGCTTTTACTATATTTCAAAAGTTTTGATATATTATGTTATCATTCTCATTTTCTCAAGGAATTAAAAAAATTTCTTCCTCTCTTTGTTTTATTACTCAGACATTTTTTAGTATTATGTTGTTGAACCTTCATGTGTTCGTCTTTATATTTCTGCTTGTTTTATTGTTGATTTCTAATTGTATCACATTGTGGCCTGAGAGGATTAATTGTGAAATCTCAGTTGTTTTTAATTTGTTGAGCCTGATTTGTGCCCTAGTATGTGGTCTATTATGGAGACTGTTCCGTGTGTGTTGTTTTGTGTGATAACACGCTCTATATCTCTACTAGTCATTTTTATTGATTGTGTAATTGAGTTTTTTGCGTCTTTGTTGTTTGTTCTTGACATTCTGTCTTTCCTTGACAGCAGTGTGTTAAAGTCTCCTGTTATTATTGCCGACAACTCTGTATCCTTTTTCAGTTTTGTGAGGATTTGATTGACCTATGTTGAGGGCCTTCCATTGGGTGCATACCTATATTACAGTTATGGGTTATTGAGCTACTGTTTCCTATATCATTCTGAAGTGTCTGTTCTTATCTCTAATTATGGTGTTTCACAGAAATCTGTCTTCTTGGAGATTAATATGGCTACCTCTGCTTTCTTTTGGTTGCTGATTGGTTGGTATACATTTGTCCAGCCTCTGATTTTTAATCATTCATGTCTTTGTTTGTGAGGTGTGTTTCTTGTAGGCAGCATATTGATGGATTTTATTTTCTTTTCCATTCTGCATCTCCCTGTCTCTTTATTGGTACATTCAGTCCATTAGGATTCAGTGGATTTAGTGATAAAATGGGGTGCCCACTCCAAAAAAATGCTCATTTGTTTGTTGATGTGTGAAGGGTAGTGCATTTGGAGTTTGTTACACCAGGTAAGACTGCTCATCAAACTTTCTACTTAGAAGTTTGTATGTAACAGTGTGAAACAAAAAAGGCCTGATTTTTGGCAAGTGGGGGACTGGTTTTGCCACCACGACAATGCACGTGATCACACAGTCATCTTAATATGCCAATTTTTGGCATAAAACATGTCTCTCTTGCTTCATGCCATTACACACCAGACCTCACTCTGTGCAATTCCATTTTTGTTTCTGCAAATGCAGAGCGACATGAAAGGACAGTGATTTGACGTTTTAGAATAGGTTAAAAAATTAGGGAGATGCTGTCTACTATCCAAACAGATACGGTTCATAAGTTTTTCTAAGAAAGGAATCACAGATTTGACAAATGTATTAAGTGTAATGGAGAGTAAATAAAAGGAGGTATGCAAAAACAAAAGCAGATTCTTTCAAAGCTGTGTATTTAAATTATTTTATAAAACAACCTTATCACCTTCAAAGTATTCTTCATTTAATCTTCTCTCTCTCTCTTTGTTTTGTTTGTTTGTTTTTAGTGTGCACACATATCTTCTGTTGTTTCCTTGACATCTTGGAGTCCCTATTAGGGGTTTTAAGTAGGTGGTGCTCTATGGGTGTGGTTAACTCTGTTATGTGGTATAGTAGAGGGCTGATGGACAGTTTGTATTAAGTATCTGGGGGAGAGTGTTAGATTAGGTACTAGGAGAGTGTTCAGAAAGTGGGAGGGGTGAAATAAACAATAGGTAAAGATTAAAAAATGGGAGGAATTAGGTAGTGGTTTGGTTAGGTTAAAGGAAGACACAGTAGGTCCCCCAAATGTCTGATTTACAGTGATGGAAAAATTGGTTCTATTATTTGATAGAAAGAAAAAAAAATTAAATGCAAGAATAGTTTCAGCTATTCATATCCTAACATATATATAATTTCACCCTGTCCTTATGTATAGTTGCAAATGTGGCAGTTCTCGTTGAGCATTAATTTTAAGACAATGCACAACTTTCTAATGAGGTGGGGGAGGGTGGAGTATAGGACTGTGAGAACACAGAACAACAACAATACTAGCACAGTGAGCTACTTGGTCCCACACTTTGCCCTGGGGGTGGTGATGGGGTGAGTGGACTATTTGGAGCAGCCATCTATTGCACAGTTTAAGGCAGTGTTTGTAATATATTGTTTTACTTCCTTGTGATGGTGTAGGGTGTCAGAGTATGGTGGAGATTAAGGCTAGTGGAATTATTTTGGTGTCCGGTATGCCTGGAAGTCCTGTATTCTTGTCATTCAATTTAATTATTTTGAAAGAAGAAACCTCTGGTGAATCAGGTCAAAGGGGATGGAGTTTGCTATTTTCAGATGGTGGGAGTGGCCAAGTGGGGGTGTGAGAAGGTTCTATTCCTATCCCAGATCTTGTGGTCTATTAGGGTGGAATAAAGTAATGACCTACTCAGAGGGTCAGTGTTTTTTGTGGGAGGCTTGGTGTACTGACTAGCTAGTTTTGTGGGCTCTGGGCAGCCTCTGTGCCCCAAGGACTCTGTCTCAAACCTAAACTTATAAAACCTGTTTCACTTTAAATGCTGCTGCTTATTTTATCTGGCGGTTTCTTCCTGCTTTATTATGCTCATTCTTTGTTCATGAACCAGATGTTTGATGTCTATAATCAAGGGAAGTATGAAAAGTAAACATAATAAAGGCCTAGAGTTACCATATTTTTAAGATTTTGTGCTGTTGGGGTGTCATGAAACCAGGGGTTGTGCCGTTCCTCACCTCAGGAAGAGGGGATTAGATTTTCCAGGTGGGGCTGCAGTTCCCTGGGCTTTTTTCCTCCAGTTGTGCCTGTTCTCAGTGGCCCGACTAACTCACCTTTGTCAGGCTCAGTAGGCTGACTTGTCCCATGCATTGGGGATCCTGGTCTCTGGTGTCTCCCCTGAGTTATTGTGACCAGGGTGGAGGTTCAGAGTGATTTCTATTTTTATCCACCCAGGCTGCTCCCTTAGATTTATGTTCCTGCCTCTCCAGTGCCCCTCACCCCCTTCTAACAACTCAACCCATACACCTGGGAATCTGTGCTTTGTCAGTGAGTTCCATGGGGAAATGACCAAGGGGATTCTAGTACATAGGCATTGCTAATCTCTAGTTTTATTAAATTTATATCCACTTATCATTATTCTGAGAATCCTGTGGCCTGGAGGTATAGAATATCTCAGTTAATTCATTTTTTTGTTCTGTTCCCTACAGAGTCCCTGCTATGTGTGCTACTTGATTGCCATCTTGCACTCTCTCTCCACATTGGTTTCTGAAACCAGTGTGAAGTTACTTAAATTTTTACCCTGCATAAATGAAGATACTTTATGTTTTAGTCTAAACACTCTTATGTTCTTTTCTCAAGACCATTGAAACATCTATACCATTGACTTCATTAGTGATATATATTGTTATTCGAATGACCAATGTCTCATGGAGGTTACTTAAATTACTTCTCAGCAGTTTGATAACCCTCCATTTGAAGTGTACAAAGGGATATCTAAAAACTTTAGCTATACATATGGATTTTGAATTAACAATTATAAACTACAGTCTAAAAAAATTAGTTCTTAAAATGTGCCCTCAAGAAGTAATGATGGAAGATATAGGTGCTGGAGCAAAGTAAAAAATCTAAATTAGATGGTGCTTGAATATCAGAAGAATAACACCTGGAGCCTTAAAAGCTTTCCTTGAAACAAACAGCATCTAAGTAATGTGTAGAACACACCAGCATGTGTGATTCTAAGTTTGTAAATAATAAAATCCAGCAATAAGATCAGTATGAAGAATTGCATTAGAGCTTAAATTCTGAGCACCCAATGTTCAGAAGGCTATGGATGACAGTGAAAGTTCAAAATCCATTTGCAGAGTCTCCGTGCAGAGTCTCCCTGAGTTCAATTGGTTGAGGATGTGAATAGTCTTCTCTTTAGACTGAGCACATTGGAAAGTAGCTTGCTGTAGACGTAGGTAGGTTAAAATTGAACATGTAATCAAAATCACTTGTTTTTCCTCTTGACTCATTTCAATTTCTAGTTTTTATTGTTTTCAACTTTCTTTTGGATTAAGATTTTTCTTTGATTAATTTGTTGGTTTTGGGGGGCATACTTTTCTTTATATTAAATCCAGCATAGGTAATCCATAGAGTTAGTAACTAGATTAATTATTACTCAGGTAATGGCAGCCTTAACGGGGAGCTAATAATAATCGAACAAGAATGAAGGAAATGATAAAAAGTTGATTCAGTGAAGACTGAAAAATTATATTTAATATGTCTAAACCATTTAATTGTATGATATGTGAATTATATGCCATTAAAAGTTAAAAATAATAAAACAAAATTACACTTTAATGAAATTTACCATTATATATGTACATTGAATAAATGTTTATATACTAGATTTTTTTATTACCTCTTAATTCACATAAATAGTCCATGAGTTTAAACTATACCATTTCAATGATATTTCATGAGAGGAAGTTGAAATTCACATAAAATAAGTAGCTTGCCCAGGTTGCATATTAATAAAGTTCAGTACTTGTATATGTACAATGCATGTTTCCTTCCATGGTTTGTCTTCCTTCTGTCCATTTTCCATGCACTCACCTCAACTGGAAATCAGTACTAGAAAATCATGATGATGAAATATATACAAAATAGCTTAGAGAAAGAATGTCAAATGAAGAGTTTAAAATTAATAACAAAGCAATGAAGTCAAGTTGATATTCAGGTGTCTATTCTTGTTTGTTAAGGTAAAGTCAGGGCTGAAGAACTAGATTTAGCAATGCTTATTTAATAAGCTAATAGAGAGCATGGAAATGGAGTAGGTCAAGTAGGAAAAGAAGTTAAGGCACTGGTCACACGCACCATGTAATGAAATGTAAGGTTACGTCAACATTTAAAACACTGGGGAATAAAGAAGAAAAAGAATCTCCAAAGGTACTCAAGAATCATGTTCAAAGAATCTTGAGTGAAATCATGAGAGATTATTTATGGAGGGCCATGACTTTGAACAATGTCATCCGAGTTCAATTATGCCTGATGAAGAGACACTAGAGTAGATCCAATATTTTTTAAAGTGGTTTATGTGGAACACTATTCAGAAGGAGGAACAGTGATGAGTGGCATTCCTAATAGAAACTTAATCTCCATCTTAGAAAACAAGGGTCGTATATGCATTAAATATCCACCAACTTTCTTGATCAGCTGAACTGAAAATAAGAGTGCCCATCTTAAAGATGGTGGTAGACACACTACTCGAATGTGTGTTGGTCACCACCATAATCCAATGTGGATTAATCCCACAATCCAAAACACCAGTCCATTAGACCCCTTTCAAGTTTCTAGTTCTATGAGTTGGATCCATAATTTTTCATGTTCCATTGGAATCATGAAATCAATTTTATTTTAAAATGTCAGATCTGTTCACATTTCCACTTGTTAACCAAGATTAAAATGGTTTGAATCAGTTTGAAGGCCATGAATGGAAGCCAAAGCAGGATAATTTCAGCAAATGAATCTTGTGGATAAAAAGGTTCCAGTATAAACACTATTGTCTTTATTACCTATGCAATTCTTTATTGAAGTGATCAATGAATAGACAAACATAAAATAGAAAAATATCTAAAAGACAGCAAAAAATCTACTTCAATTCCTTAAATTTAGCAGGTCCTACTCAGTTATATACATTTAATTAAATAAGGACTGTGACTGTCTTGTTCACCACCATATTTACTATACAGTGAGTATTTAGTGAACAGTAGCTATACTATGCAACTGATAATCTTTTTTTAGCAACTGAATGAATAAAGCAAGACAAGTTGAAAAAAATAATTTAAGTAATCACGTAATTGAGGAACCCTGATAGGATATAGTTTTTTCTTCGGGTAAGGTTGGTAGTGCAAAACTGTCTGCTGTTCCTCAGGAGAAAGACAAGTCTTTCTTCTCCTGAAAAGTTTAGTGTCTCAGAGACCCAAAGAGGCAGCTCTATCCTGTCCTGCAGGGTCAATAAGAGTCAGAATCAGCTCAATGGCAGAGCCTTTTGAGAGTTTGAACCTATAATTACCTTTTCTGATAAGTTCCCTACATAATGGTAAATGAAATAAGGAAATGTTCTGTGAATGTATAATAAAAACACTACTTGAAAAGCAGAGCAAATAGAAGTGAGGATAACGCTTGGGACACACACACTTTTCTAGGAATTCTTTTCACTGATGTGACTTAACAATGCTTAGGATCCATAGCATTGGCTGATGATATCAAATGGAGCATTGACAATGACAGATTGTTTCCATACTAGAGTGTGGTGCCTTTCATGATGCAGTGTGAAATGTGATCTACTAAGGAATGAAAGCAGGCAGCCTTTGGTAACTATCTGCTATTATCTAAGCATTTTTTTTCAGATGCAACCTATTTGCCTAATTAAAGGCCATCCTTACATAAACCATCTTAGTGGCCCTGGTTGCTTATGCCATTGCGATAGTTTATTGTGCCAGCCTGGCCGATAAACACAAGTAGGATTAACTGAAGGGCAGAGGGATACATGGCTCGGTGAGCCTCAACTTGCTTGTTCTGTTCCTCAGTTTAAAGGGGTACACTACCTGTGGGATGCCTAGCCTGTGGACTGTGTCATTGTAAGTTGAGGTCCCTTTAAGCCCACATGATTGGAATGTTCATCTCTGGAGCTGGGGACCGACAGTTGATGACAGTTGGGGACCTGCCTTGCTGTTTGCTGCCTGGATATATATAGCCCAGCTCTCTCTACAGAAGGGGACTGGCAACTGGCAGCTCCCAAGCCTTAAAGGTCTGCTAGTGCTTCACTGCTTTATAATTTAACTGTTAATTTCTTGTATTATCTATCTGTATATAATTTAACAGTTAATTTCTTGTATTATATATCTATCTTTATAAATATATATATATTTATATATATAATTACTAGCAATCTGGTTTGTCTCTCTAGAGAACCCTGTCCAACACAGCCATGTATTTCCAAAAGAACAACTATGATTTGGAAAAATACATAGAGTCAAATTGTTCTCTAGACATGATGATGAGACTTCTTCTCATGTAATCCGTACATTTGTCAGGTTGAACCAGTCCCTGGAAAAGGACATCATGCTTGCTAAAATACAGGGTCTACTAAAAGGAGGAAAGCCTTTAACAAGATGGATCGACACAGGGACCCCAATGGTGACCTCACACATAACAATTGTGAGGAAAGCACAGAGACAGACAGTGTTTTATTCTGTTGTCCATAAGCTTGCTATGACTCTGAACCCACTGGATGGCACGTCACAAAAACAACAGAGTCCATTTTTCTTCTTTGGGTAACTGGCCATTGATCTTTCTCTGAACAACTAAATTGCAGAATGGTGTAAGATTTAGTTTCCAAGATAATACCATAGTTCCACAAATAGTACAGGAAAAACAACCTCACTATATGCCAAAGAAAGAAGAAGATGTGAATATTGTAAGCACCCCTAAAAACTTCCACATGGTAAGTGGGTGGGATTGGGATTAAACAGATTATTCTATTTTTCTGGTTAACTAGGGGCATGGGTAATCTATAATCCTCAAAACAGTCTGGCTCTACATTTTAATGCTCTAAAAATGTCAACTCCTAACCATTTGATCTGTGTCATATTTATAATACAATTTTTAAAATACTAAAAGACACTGGCCTCCTATGTAAAAGAAAAATGACCAAAATACTTTATTGTATTTGTTAAATATTATTAAGATTTGTGGTCTTTAAGCTCGGGGTATTCAATTAAGTTTTTATTAATCAGAAATATATCTATAAAATGTTTCCATCTGGCACAACACTTGTATTCCAACTTTATTTCAGAATTTTTTTGAAGCAAATGACTAAGGAGGACTTGCAGAGGCTAGGCGAGGCATGATAGCGAACACATTGTCCAGCTGTATGTGATTCCACACAGTTCTTTCTTTCCTAGAATATGATACAGATGGTTTCTGAAGCCTTGCCAAGCAAGAGAAAGTCTCCTGTTTGGAAAATGATAATGAGATGTACCTGAACTGTTTTATTGATTTACTGCACAGCTCAAAAATTCCCGATTCTGTTCCTGTATCATTTTAATGGAAGACTCGGTCTGCAGGCATCTAAGCCTATAAGAAATTTCATAACGTGAAAAGGTCTGAAAGACTGTAATCAAAGATATTTTCACCTTAATTCTAGTTCCTAATTTTGTACGGATGCTGATATGCATATGCCAAGTATTTCTCTGGGGTGCAATTTCTTGAGGCTAGGAGCTAAATTAGAGCAATGAGAAGAGCAGTGTATTTTTATGATCAGCACTGCTTTCAGGTTGCCTAGAACTGCCCCTGGCACATAAGGCAGAGAAAGAGAAAGTGTATTCCCGAAGGTAAGACAGCAAGCGGTGGTCAATGACTTCTCACTTGGTCTCTTGGTCTCTAAGGCTGATGCAATGCCTTAATTACTCAGAATGTTTGGTGCCAAAGCTGCTTCCATACTAACAGGCTTTTTTTTTTCTTTTGTCAACTCCCCAGTGATAACTGCTAGCAGCAGTGGTTTCTTGGCAAGAACTTTGGATCTGAGTCCTACTATTAAGTTATTGAAAATGGCTCCAACTACCAACTTCCAATTACCTCATCAGCGTAAGAGATTCTATGAAGACATTATATCAGATGACATGTATGCTGTTTCTATATTCAGAATCCTAGCTAGTTATGGACCATGATTCAGGCCTTTTTACTTTTTTGATATCCGTGAGTTCAAGCCAACTCTCTTCTTCAGAGCTCCTTAATCACACTCTTCTTATCTTTCTGCCGTTCAGATCATGAGAAGCACTCCAGCCTCACATTCAAGACTCTGGTTGCCTTTGAAATTTCCATATGACCTTAGTCAGAGTGCATGTCAATGTGCTGACATGTGTTTATCAAACTTAAATACCTTATAGACAACTTTTCAGATGGATTTTTCATTCATTTTCATTTTCTTGCAACTTCCAGTTTTTAGATCCATACATCATAAATTCAGATTCAAATGATTTGTAGTTGTTTCTTCCCATTTTGAGTCATGCCCATTGTTAGGTAGCCAGAATGAGATGGGGGGGGGTTGTCCCTCCCATGCCTGCAAACTCCCTGTAGGAGGTTGGGAAGGAGAATCAGGCAACCATTAGCCTCCCATAAAGACCTTAACTGGGCATGCTCTAATTGAGGCCCCTGAGACAGGTGGGCATTACACATGGGTGCCTCAACCTAGGTCCAGGTGGGCTTGATTCAGCCCATGGGATCAACCAACACCTTCAACCAAGGTTACCTAGCCATAGTTTAAAATACCCTGGTGGTGGGAAGGCAGTCACTTTTATCTTGTTCCTGCCAGGCTCCTTGACCCTATTCCTGAACAATGGCGGGTCAAAGAGGATTTTCTTCTCTTTTACCCAGCTCTTGGGCTCAGAAAATGCAGCTTGTTATCTGGCCTCAGGTCACCACTTGTGGCATGCAGTCCCATGAGTTTCCTGTGTTCAGTTGTGGGCTCCAGCGTGGCTCATAAGTGAGCTTTGGCATGTTTCCATGAAATAGTGGGTACTCGTTTGAGATTGTAAAACCTGAAACTTCTGCCATCCTTCATTAAAAAAAAAAACTCCCTTGATTACAAAACCAGGCTTCAGAATGAATTTTGTCATGTGTTACCCATTCAAGAAAGCTCACATCATCAGAAATACTGCATGATTTAAAAGTAAGAAATGCATACATTAAGGTTGTATCCTCTCACCATACTTATTCTAAGCACATGATCAGAACATTTAGACTATGATAAAAAGAATGAGACATAAGGTGTGGAGGAAGGCTTATTCAATATTCAAGTGACACAACTTTCTTGCTGAAAGTGTGGAGGACTTGAAGTCCTATGAATAAAGATCAGGGATTACAGCCTTCGAATATGGGTTATACATTAATGTAGAGGAAACAAAAATGTTCACACCTGAGCTAATATGTAACATTGTGATAAATGGAGAAAATATGAAGTTGTCAACGATTTCTTCTTACTTGGATCCACAACCAATGCTCATGGAAGCAGCAGTCACACAATTAAAGATACATTTTATATGATAAATCTGTTGCACAAGATCTCTTTAAAGTTTTAAGAAGCAAGGATGGTATTTTAAGGGTTATGGTGTGCCTTACCAAAACCATGGCATTTTCACTTATCTTATGAATACAAAGATGGACATTGAATAAGGAAGACAAAAGAAATCAATGTATTTAAATTATACTGCCTATAAAGATTATTTGAAGTACCATGGACTAACAAAAGACTAAACAAGCCTGTCTTGGGAAAAGCACTTCCAGAATGTGCTTTGGAAATAAGAAAGGCAAAATTTCATATCATGTACTTTGGAAAAGACATCATACCTGGTAGAGGGGGCAGCATAAAAAGGAGAAAGACCTTGAGTAAGATGGATTGACAGTGACTACAATATGGGGCTCAAAAATAACAGTTGTGAAGATGGCACACCAGAAGGTAGAATTTCATTGTGTTGTGCAAAGGTCATTATGAGTCAGAAAGGGACGTGATGGCACCTAACAACAGGTGAACACCGAAACTAGTTAAGAAAAATGACTTTAATGTTCTGTCCTTTGAAAAATAATTGGAACTACAATTGCATTTCCAGGGACTATAAAGTGTAGGAGGTTCGTTAATTGTAAGAGATTTTGAAATAAATATCTGATAAAATCCAGAACAGATGATGCTTCAGAGACTGCTCCTGAAATGGAAACAGGTACCCTGGCATCTTTCTTATTCACAGATTATAAGGGGCTTTCAATCATGAAAAAAGGAATGTCAACAGTCAATTAATAGAACTCATAACCTCAGCAGACTTTCAGATTCTCGGGTAAAAATAAAGCAACCAAGACCCTAATCTTAAGAGAAATGGAAAGAACTTTTGATTAAAAGCCTTGACAAGAGATTTTTTAAAAACACTGTTGTTGTTAGGTGCCATTGAGTCAGTTCTGATCCATAGCAACCCTATATACTATGAAGCAAAGCACTGCCCCATCCTGTGCATCCTCACAATTGTTCCTATGCCTCAGCTCCTTGTTGCAGTGACTGTTGAGCCATCTCCTTGTGGTCCTTCTACTTTTTGTCACCCCTCCATTTTAACAAGAAGAATTTTTAACAACGGTAACTGGGACATTGGGCAGCCCTGATGATGTTAATTACAACGATGCTATGCTGCAGTTGCAATCCTAATCTCAGACAAAATTGATCCCAAGAACCAGTGAGCTTAATAAATATATATACGCACTTAACAAGAGACCTGTGAAATTTTTCAAACATTCCAAAAGATATAAAAAGAAATCACAGGCTCAACAATTAGAGTAGGTGAATTTAATACACCACTCTCTGAGAAAGATAGACCACAGGGACAGAAGGTTAACAAGGAGGTTTCAGATCTAAACATTACAATTAAATGACTTAACTTGATAGATATTTTCAGAGATTTCCACCCAAATTTAAAAAACAAACAAAACATTATTTTCAAGCATACATGGGACACACTTGAAGAAAAACCACATGCTGCGACACAAGTCGAATCTGTGTAAATTCAAGAACATACAGATCATACAGACTTCTCTCACCAACTACTGTGCCATAAGGTTGAAATCAACCAAAGGATGATGAAGAAATCCAAGATAAATGTTGGAGGATAGGTAACTATTGCAAAAGAGATGAAATTAGGAAATTTCCAGAAACCAATGATAATGAGAGTACAACGTACCAAAACATTTGAGACACAGCAAAGGCTGTTATCAGAGGAAGTTTGATAGCAAGACATGCACACATGTACAAAAAAGAGAGACTTATGATTGCTATGCTGATACAAAACTTACAGCAATTAAAGCAGAGTCAACAAGATAATCCTACTAACAACAAAAGAAAATAAATAACAAAAACCAGGGCTGAGATTCATGAGAGGGAAAATAAGAAAACTATGGAAAAAATTAATGCAAGTAAAAGTTGGTTCATTGAAAGGATTAACAGAATTGACAGACCACTGGAAAACCTAATTAAAGAAATGAAGGAACCAATTTCAATAGCACAGATGAGGGATGAAACAGGCAACATTATAAGGGACCCTAATGAAAACAAAAGGATAATTACATGGTATTATGAAGACTTGTACTCCAATGAACTCAATATCTTGAAAGACATGGACAAACCCTGAGAAAAACAATTCCTCCCTAAACTCTCCTAGATGAATGTCCAGAATCTCAACAGACCCATAGAAATAAATATAAGAAAGAAACAAGGTTTTCAAGGGATTACCAACAAAAAGTTCCCCAAACCAGAGAATTTCACAATGGAATTCTACCAAGTATTCAGGGAAGCACTAAAACCAATCCTACACAAACTCTTACAGAATATAGAAAAATACAGCAAACTCCCAACCTCTTTCTATAAAGTTAGTATAACTCTGATACCAAAACTGGGAAAGGATCCCACAAGAATTCAACATCACTAATGAACATCGATACAAAAGTCCTTAACAAAACACTGGCCAATAGAATACAAAAGTATATAAACCAAATAATTCACCATGACTGAATTGAATTAATACTAGGGATGCAGGAATGGTTCAACATACTAAAGACCATTAGTATTATTCACCACATCGACATGAAAAGTTATAAGAACCACATTATAATATCAGCAAATACGGAAAAAGCATTTGACAATATCCAACACCAATTCCTGTTTAAGAAGCTCAAGAAGATAGGAATGGAAGGAAAATTTCTCAATATAATGCAAGATATATATGAAAAACCAACAGTTAGTGTGGCAATCAATGGAGAAAACACAAAAACAATCCCACTGTGAAAGCAGACCAGACAAGGATGCCCCTCATCCCCACTCTTATTTAACATCATACTGGAGGTCCTAGTTAACCAAATAAGACAAAGAAAAAACATCAAAGGTATTCGCCTGGGAAAGGAAGAGGTGAGCTATCGTTAATTTGCAGATAATATTATTTTATATATGGAGTGGTGAAAGCGATAGATGAACATGGCAGAGTGGCAGGATACAGATCAACAAGTCCACTGGAATGCTAAACACATTGGACAAGAACATGGAAGAGGGGACCAAAAAAGTAGTGCACTTCACTGTAGCCAAGCACAAATTGAAATATCTAGGCATATACCTTACATAAAAAACAAATGATTGTCCCGGGAAAACTACAAAACACTATTGCAAGAAACTAAGACTCACCTAAACAAATGTAAGAATATCACATGATCATTGATTGGAAGACTTGATATAACAAAGATGTCAGTTCTGTCCAAGGCACTATATACGTTTAATGCTGTCTTGATACAAATACCATCATCTTTCTTCAAATAATTGGAAAAACTGATCACCAAGTTCGTATGGAGAGAGAAGAAGACCAGAATTCACTGAGAACTCCTCAAGAAGAAGGACAAAGTGGGAGGGCTTGCTTTACTTGACTTTAGCACCTATTATACAACCACTGTGGTCAAAACAGTGTGGTATTGGTATAATGAATGGTACTCAGACCAATGGAAAAGAACTGAAAATGGATACATAAAATAATCAGCAAAAAGACAACTGATTTTTGATAAGGGCCCCAAAAATATCAAATGGGAAGGAGATGCCTTCTTCAATAAGTGGTGCTGGAAAAAAAAAGGTGTGATAAGTAGGTTTATTGTGCCAACCTGGCCAATGAACACATATGGGATTAATTGATGGGCAGAGAGATAAATGGCTCAGTGAGTCTCGCCTTTCTTGGCTCTTGTTCTTTGATGATCAGACCAGTGTGAGACTGCTTCATCTGGTTCTCTGCCTCAACTTGTGAGCTACTTTATCTGTGGGACACATAATCCGTGGACTGTGTTGCTGTAGTTGGAGGTTCTTTCAAGACATACTTTTACATGCTATTGGAGTATACATAGCTTGAGCTGGGGCCTGTCGGTTCCTGTCATCTGGCTGATTGTTGGTGACCTGCCTTGCTGTTTTCTGCCTATGGCTGGATTGCCTCAATTGCTCTACATAGGATTCAGCTTTCTGCTTCCTTGACTTTTACCTGTGGCCTCCATGACTTGAAGGACTGCCAGTGTATTAGCTGTCTCACAGAAAAGTGTTTCACTGAGCCATTTGTACTGCTCTATAGACCAATTATTTCTTATGTTGTATCTATATAAATATATATAAAACCACGAGTGTCCTGATCTTGTTTCTCTAGAGAACCCTGTCTAATGTAAATGGCCATCTACCTGCAGAAAAATGAAGCAAGGCCTTTTCATTCCATGCACAAGAATAAGCTCAAGGCTGATCACTGACCTTGAGGTAAAACCCCAAAATATTTGGCCATCAATAAGATAACAGGGAATACACAAGCTATCAGAAATAAGGAAGGATATACACACAGAGAAGGCACAAATTGACAAGTGGGATAAATTGAAGATAAAACACCTTTGTACATGAAAATAATTCACCAAGAGAGTAATAAAAGAGCCAACAGATTGGGAAATCATCTTCAGCAATGACACATCAAACCAAGGTCTTATCACTAAAATCTACAATACTCTGCTAGCTTACTGTGGCAGCCACCTAATCTGGTGTCAATTTATGGATTTAGCATAGGGGTGGAGTTTAGCCTTTCAATCTGGAGATAGCCAATGAGACTTCTGTGTGAGCATGAACTCCTGAGAATTCTGGGAAACCTGTTACTTCCTTATCTCCCTGCTACTCCCTTGGAGACTCTCTACTGACAAGGCTGACTTCCTGCAAGGCACTTGAGGAGATGCCACATGAAAGTACCCTGATACAGCTAGGGGTACTGGAGTGGCCACATGGAGACCCCTGCCAGTGCTGAGATGCTTCTACCACCACTGACTTTGTAGCCACTGGCCTGTGATCATTCTGTATTTGGCATCATTGCATGTGTTTCGTGAGTCTGAAGAGGATTTTATGGATTGCTGTTGGACATATGGACTAATGTTGGACTTAGGGACTTGATCTGGACTGGACTGGGATGTTTTCTCTATGTTCAATTGTTCTTGTATATAAACCTCTCCCTTATATACATATGAGTGTTTGTGGATTTGTTTCTCTAGTCCACCCAGACTAACACAGTTAAAATAAGAAAAAAGCTAATTGCTCACTAAGGAGGTGGGCAAAGGACCTGAACAGAAGCTTCTGAAGGGCAGAAATCCAAATGGCCAATAAGCATATGAGAAAATGCTCCAAATCATTAGGATGAAAGAAATGTAAATGAAAGCATTTATGAGATTTCACCTAACACCTTCAAAGATAGCCCGATTCAAAATATCAGAAAGTAACAAGTATTGGAGGAACTGTGGTGAGATAGGAACTCGTCCCCTGCTGGTGGACCTGTAAGTATGTACAGCCATTATGGAAATTGATTTGGTGATATCTAATAAAACAGTTGGAAACTGAGCTACCATATGACCCAGCAGAGGCAAGAAACAAACCATTCCCTAACCTCTGTGTTCTAATGTTCATCACGGCACACTTCACAATCCCAAGGATTTGGAAACAAACCAAATTTCCATAAACCGGTGTGCCAAGGAATGAATACAACATACCATCATGAAACAAGGGACCAATGTAGAGGTCTATGGGCCAGCCCCAATCTCAACTACATGGACACCCTCCCACTGCCCTCCAGAAGAATGCCCTTCATAAGACATCACTGAAGCTATAGCTCAGAGAGAGGAGCAAGTCTGATCAGAGCACACAGGTGCAAACAAAGAGGGAAGGAGAGAGAGTGGAACATATCCTGGCCCACCAAGACCTGAGCCTGGCCCACCAAGACCTGAGAATGATATTCATGTACAGAGAGGACCATAGGGACAGCCCCACGACAAGACCATGCATCCTTCACAGACCCATAATACTATAGGGAATAACACTGAAGACACAATACAGGAATTGTGCCTGATCTGACCCCACCCCACCAGGGCGAAACACTAAAGGCATGCAGCAGAACAACAGGAGGAGCAAATCAATTAATTCTCTGGGGAAAAACAAAAATAGACTTTGGGGCCAGGGTGTAACACCCCATAAGACTCGACTGGAAAGCACTCTTAAAAGTCAACAGACCTGGAATTTTTTATACGCTTTTCTTTTTTATTGGTTTTTGTTGTTGTTGTTTTCTTTTGCTTTGTATTGTTTTTATGCTTATTAAAATGTCTCTGCATATCTACCTCAATAAGATAGGTTGGATAAACTATCCGGAGGAGAAAACAACAGGACCTACGGTTCTAGGGGGACATAGGAGAGGGGGATTCAGGGAGAAAGGAAGAGGGGTGTCAATCAACACAAGGACAAAGGAACAACAAGTAATCTAAAATGGATGTAGAGGAGGGTATAGCAGGCCTGGCGGGGCTTGATCAAGGGAAAAGTAGCCGAGAGGAGTTACTGAAACCTGAATAAAGGCTGAACATGGCAGTGGGACAAAAGGAAAGTAAAAGGAAATAGAGGAAAGAACTAGGAGGCAAAGGACATTTATAGAGGTCTAAATACAAACATGTATATATATATAAATATATTTAAACACAATGATAGGAAAACAGAAGTATGTATATGTATTTATATGTTAAGTATTTAGGTAGCAGACAGATATTTGGCTTCTACTCAAGTCCTCCTTCAAAACAAGAACACTTTGTTCTAATAACATTCTGTGATGCTCACCTTCCCAACGCAATAGCTGAAGACAAAATGGGTGCATAAGCAAATGTGGTGAAGAAAGCTGATGGTGGCTGATTATCAAAAGTTATAGTACCTTGGGTCTTAAAATCTTGAAGATAAACAAGTGCCCATCTAGCTGAGAAACAACAAAGCCCACATGGAAGAAGCACACCAGCCTGTGTGATCATGAGGTATTGATGGGATCAGGTATCAGGCATCAAAGATCTAGAACAAAAATCAGATCAATATGAATGAGAGGGAATGTAGAGTGGAGACCCAAAGCCCATCTGTAGAAAATTGGATATCTCCTTACAGAAGGGTCACAAGGCAGAGATGATCCAGTCAGGGTGCAGTATAGCACTGAGGACTATACAACTTTCCTCTATCTCTTGAATGCTTCCCCCCCACCCACTATCATGACCCCATTTCTACCTTACAAAGCCAGATAGATCAGAGCATGTACACTGGTACAGATAAGAGCTAGCAACACAGGGGATCAAGAACAATCATGAAAGTAGTGATGTCAGGAGTGTAAAGGTACGGTGAAGTAAGAAAGAGGGAACCACTCACTATGAGCTACACATAACCCCTTCCCAGGGGGAAGGATAATAGAAAAGTTGGTGAAGGGAGACAGTGATCAGTGTAAGACATTAAAAGAATGATAATTTATAAATAATGAAGGGTTCATGAGGCAGGGAGGGTGAGGGAGGGAGAAAATGAGCTGGTACCAAGAGCTCAAGTAGAAAGAACATGTTTTGAAAATGATGATGGCAATGTATGGATTGTGATATGAGCTGTATGGGCCCCCAGTAAAATGATTATAAAAACAAACAAACACAAGTGATGCTATAATAAGCATGCTGGAAGAAAGTCCTTGCAATCCTCCAATTCAGATCAAACTCACTGCCATGGAGTCTATTGTAATGTACAGCAACCCTGTAGAGCAGGGTAAACCTGGCCTGTGGGTTTTTGCAACTGTAACTCTTTACTGGACTAGAAAGCCTCGTCTATCTTCCGTGGAGCAGCCCTATGCATAACCCCTAGGCCACTTCTGAAAAACCAGTCAATGAAAGTCTTGTGGATCGCATCTGTCCAGTCTGTGACTCATCCTGGGGATACTACAGGAAGGAGCAGCATGTTGTACACCCACCAAACCCATTGCTTTTAAGTTAATTCTACTCATAGCAACCCTACATGGGGTTTTTGAGAGTGTAAATCTTGATGGGAGCAGGAAGCCTCATCTTTCTCCTACAGAGTGGTTGCTATGTTCAAACTACCGACCTTGCAGTTACTCATCTAGGGTGAGATCAAGGGTGAACTTGGTGGCCATAAAAAATAACAACAATGGAAAAATCTTAGAAAAGAAATCAATAATCAAGTGCGGGGGTAAGGCCAGCCCTCAACAACTAATCATGAGTTCAGCTTGCATAATTGTATGGTTGATAGTTATAGATATAGATGTAGATGCAGATGTAGATATAGATATAAATAGATAGATAAATAGATAGCTAGATTATAGTAAACTCATACAGAGATAGAGTAAAATCAAAGAGTCAGACACATTTCATTGTAGCATGCTCACCTCCTGGATGGCCATGATCTCAACAGCCAGGTCCACTAATAGTGCGGGCAGAGAGCAGAAGAGAGAGTGTGATTTATTGCTAACCTAGGCTTATATATCTTTAGGGGCATGCCTGCTCCCTAATTACAGGTAGAGACATAAGTCGCAGGAAGGGATTGTACAATAGACAATACATGCAATAGGAGGGGCATATACAATGGACATAGGCATAACAGGAAAGGGATGAACTAAGGGTGTACACACATTAGGAAGGGGAGTGACTGGGGGTATACATGTGGAAGGGCATCCCTAGACAAAATATGGCTGCCTAACCTTGGCCACCCTCAAGTAGGCTTAAGCTTGCTGGGTTTTCCTTCAGGGGAACAATCTACTACTATCCTTATCAGAAGGAAGTGGGCCCTACTTAGGGTGGGACAGACTATATAGTCTTATTGCTGTAGATGGCTGATAATCCTTAGGGAGAATAACCTCTGACCTGCTTTCATTGACCTCCAAGTGCATAGTCATTTACCATTTGTAGCAAGCAGCTAGGTTTGGCATATATTTGTGGGAGACAACTTGGGAGAATTCTTTCTGTTTCCCACAATCAGGGAAATTTCCTAAGCAGGGGCAGCGACCAACCACTCTCCAGGGTTGATGGTTTTTTCGGTAGCTCTGCAAGCTTCTGATAAAATTTCATGTTATGCTCTCTTCCCACAAGGTGGCGATCAAGTCAAACAGTAGGCCCACTGACTGCTGGTAGAAAATTTAATCTAGACCTAGAGGATATTGCAGATTTGCCTTTTGCTTCTGAAAATGTTACTGGGCTGTGAGCATTTTTAACTAAGTGTCAATTTGAATTCATGACCATGAAGTTTTAATGGGCCTCAATGCTACCAAGCATTATACTACATAATCTCATGTAATTTATGTTTCTGCTCCCCTAGGGAATTTATTCCATGCATTTTTCTCTTTCTTCAAAACCCCATGTGTTAGTCTGGGTTGACTACAACAACAAATCCAGAGACACTCCTGTGTGTGTAAGAGAGAACTTTATATCAAAGAGTAAGTACATATTCAGAGTTTTCCAGCCCAGTCCAGATCAAGTCTATAAATCCAACATTAACCCGTATGCCTAATACCAGTCTATACATTCTTCTTCACACTCATGTAGCCATACAATGAAGCCCAGTGCAGGAAGATCACAGGCCAGTGGGTGGAAAGTCTTGTGGATCCAGTGGTGGTGGAAGCATCTCAGCTCTGGTATCGGTCTCCAACTGGCGACTCCAGCTCCAGGGCTCTGGTACCATCAGTATAGCTCCATGTGGCTTGTCAAGAGGAAGACAGAGTGGAGAGTGTTTCTGGCCTCCAGTGAGCTATTTATCTCTGTTGCACCTCCTATGGGGTCATCAAGCTGTGACTTGATAGGTTAGACTCCATCCACCCCTTCTCAAGTTGACAGGAGATTATGTAACTCTCACTCCCCAATACATCCTTCTTTTACTTCAGACTCAACCATTGATTGTACATTCTACTTCCCCAAAAGGAAACCAGCAGCAACCTTGAAACAATCAGAGAGTTTCTACAAACACAAGCCTTTCTATCTGCCTTCCAGCACCTGCCATTATGTGCATGCTTTCCCCCCATGCCTTTTACCTATAATTCGGATCTTTTGTAAATGACCCTTGCCACTCTCTGAAGTAAAAATCTCCACTTGTGCACCACATCATATTTTCTCTCTATGCAAGAACCATCCCCCCACCTCCTCTTACACTGTTCCTCTGTGTCCCCACATATTCATCACCAGTGTCACTTTCACCATCTGAGCAGTCATCCTCCTGCCCTTGTTGCCCTGCCAGCTCCTTTTCCGTGGACTTCCGTTTCTGCATAAATGCATTCTTGTTGTTTCTAATTCTTTCCCCCTCAATCTTAAACTCTTATTGCTACTTTAGCTTAAACTCTTGCTGTACTTTATTGCCCAATTACAGTAAATGGACACTCCCTGAAAACAAATTTTGTAAAAAGCAGAAATGGATTTTATTGTCTACACGGACAGAGAGCAGCATGGGGTCTCATGACCATACCACATGCTGCCAAAATTAGGGGCACCTGGGTCAGATAATGTGGTTCCTTTTAGTGACTTTAGAGCCCCAGGGATACTGAAGGATACTGATGTGTTTACTGCACACACTCTCTTTCCAAGTTCAAGCTGGAAAGGCCCTGGAGCTTTTCTTTGTAGCAGAGAAATGCTGCACAAGATGGAAGATTTATAGAATGGTGAATCATAATTAGGGGGAGGAACTCACAGAAAGAGGGATATTGGTCTAATGGTTTCAAAACCACCTTTAACTTAATCTGCCCACCATTCTACCTAACAACATTTTCTTGCCAATATTGCCAAAGATTTCCAGACTGTTAAATCCAATGATCAATCCACAATCCACTCCTGCATAAAGTTATTCGATCTGCCAGAAGTATTGGCTATCGCGATTGACTTACTTTCTTTGCGATACTTTATACACTCAAGTTTTCAATGTACCCAGTTTCCTGGTTTCCTTTCTACTTCATGTCACTCCTTCTCATTATTCCTTTGTGTGTGTGTTTTTTCCCACTAGACCCTCCAAGGTTATAAAGTGTACTAGGCCTCAGTCAGTAATTGTTATCCTCTTTCAATACATATGCAATTCACTTACTGTTTCATTAAATGCATCAAATGCCATAGCTTTTAACGTTATCCAAATACTAATTGTCACACTTTTGTATCTGCAACCAGACTTTTTTTTTTCTCTAACTCCACCCTTGGATATAACTAATTCTATTCTAAATCTCCAATATATCTGTATAACATTATACAGATATTATAGTAACACATTGAAGTAATAAATGATAAAAGTTCCCATTTTTACTGATAATTCGAAGGCGAAGCAGAGGTATGATTCAAAGATCAATAGTCTTTTTCGATCTTTAGATGTTATAACCTGCTTAGGAACTTGGAATACAGCTAAGGACAAGTTATATGGAGCTATGCCATATTTCACTCAGAGCATAAGAAACTCAGAGGAACAGCTAAAGAACATTAACAGCGCTAATAAATGTGCGTCTGCATACAAGTTACCTAGAGCTCAGTAAAACAAACCAAGAAACTCCCTCCCATCCAGTCATTGCTGACTCATAGTGGTCAGCACTGGGTTGCCAAGATTAGAATTATTTATGGTGTAGAAAGCCCAGTCTTTCTCCTGTGGCTGGTAGTGCTTTCAAACTGCTGACAAACTCATAGCTATGACACTTCCAGGGCTCCTCGAGGTCAGCAGGGAGGTGCTAAATAATTATGAATGCGACGCAAGAATCATAAACTGATAATTGGCCAGATTCTAGGAGAAAATGTGTGTCAACCTGACAATCTCAAAAAGAGAACCTTGATAGCTTGGGAATGCTTTTTAGGAATTAGGTCTCTAGTTATGCTGCCAAACCACTCCAGGTTAACAACTGCCACGAGATAATTTCTTAAACTTATTTAGTTTAAGCGACAGAAGCCCCTGCTACATAGGAGCCTAGCTTAAGTTTTTTATTTAATTAAGAAATGTTATTTTGGCATCGTTTCAATGATAGAATGAACTAAACTTTGTTGAACATTAACTATGAGTCAATTACTTTGAAATATATTTTCCAAGCATTGACTCATAATTCTTATAGCACTATGAATTATTAACCTCATCTTAAAATTCAAAAACCAAATATTTGTTGTTGAAGTCTGTGATAATAAAATTATTGTGCAATAATAAAATTATTGTCCAGATTCTAAGTCTTGATAGTTGGAATGTAGCAATACCTTACTAATGAGAGATAATATAATATGACCACCTCCACAGTGAGTTATGCTATGATCAGCTAATCAATTGAAAGGACATTTAATTGGAGATGTGGCCTGTTTCCAATATAAAGTATGTTGTGGCAACACTTGACTACTTTTTTGATGGGTCTAGATACTGCATCTGGCTCGTCCCCTGAACTGCAATTCATTGTACTTGAGACAGCAGTCTACAAGAATGCTAATATTAGCTCTCATTAGTAGGGGATTGCTATTTTTCCAACTATCAAAACACTAGGCTCTTGCTTCAACCAAGCTTGCACAACATCTTACATATCACAGGTCACCCGCCTGTCATCTCACCAACCAACCTTGGATTCATCTGTAGCTGTAGCCAGAAGTCTGTCATCTGATCTGCCAATCTTGGACTCATCAGCTACTGCAGTTATATGAACCAAAAGAGCCTGACATTTGAATCACAGGCTTGGAACATGTTTGTCTCTACAAAGGTTTGCTCCACCCAGGAAACTTAGCTCCCTTTCACATGTGAGCCAAAAAGAGGCAGTGTAAAGTGAACTGGAATTCCAAGGCTTTGGGACAGTGTCTGGATTCGTTCCACAGATTTTTTTTAATCCTTTATATAATTCTAAACTAGCAAAATGCAGGGATGCCCCATGGCCGTATTATAGGCATTGTCCTTAATTCCTCTCCTATCATATCTGGCCAATTTTCTTCCTGTGGGCTACCTGCAAGGTAGCCCATCCTCACTTAATTCCTCTCGACAAAGAGATAAAGCAATGGAAAGATTTTATTCCCTCAAAAACATCCCACCAAAAATAAATAGATGAATTTAAGTTAAAAGCTTTGTTATTAAATTAAAGAAACCCTCCAATTGTGAAGTTGTTTGTCCACATATTCTCCCTCAGTGGCTATACATCTTTGTATGCAATGTCTCCATCTTGTTAATTCTTCCTCAAAGGCTGCCTGAGTTTGCACCATATAAAAATTGCCCCATTGACCTCAAGACACACAAAATGTAGTCATTGTTCTTTTAATTTTGAAAGCAAGAAGAGGAGAGATCAGAGCCATACGGTGCATGGAGTAATGTTCCCAATGAAGGTCTAGTAGAACAGCCCTTGCAGACTTGGACAACGAGCAGATGTATTGTCGTGCGGGAGAAGATCATTACTTTCCACAATTCTCCAGGACCTTTTTCCTTTCTTTCAATTCTCCTGAAATTTCTTCATAATATACCGGTGATTATCTCCGTGTTCTTCTAGAAATCTATCAACATTACCCCTTTGGAAGCTACACAACAACAAAATATGACCCTAACCTTCTAACCTGACCTCTCTCCCTTGCATTTAATTAGCCTAGCATATCCCCTTGGAAAACGTTGTTTTGGTTAGACTTTTCCTTAATGAGATTAGCCGAAGAGCGTTCCTGAGAGCCATCTTCTGATCACAAAGACTTACCTAAACATGTTTTATTTGGCATAGACTCATGCATGTATGAACTAGAATATTTAGGTGCATCAATATTTTTCCTCCTGTTTTTAAATAAGATATTACTTATATTTGGAAGAGAAGTTTAGGAGATAAGCAGCAATCAACTCAAAATAATTAATAGCAAACACTGGAATTTGAAATGATATGGTATGTAGATCAATATAAACTTTCAGAAGACTCAAGTAACCCCAAATAGTTGACTAAGTATTTCCTCTCTCCAGGATGAGAATATTTTCTTTGAAAAATAAATATTGTTTTCATAGCAAATTTTCCTAAACAATATACACTGGGCTATTATTAAGGTGACCTCATACTGAAATATATCTAAGCAGCTACATTCTATTTACTTTTTAACTATCCTCTTTCATACTTTACATATTGTATCACTGTTGTAATTTTTTGTTAGTTGTTATCAAATCAATTTCAACTCGTGATGACCCTAATGTACACAGAATATAATTGTTCTTTTTAATAATCATAGGCTTTCATTTTGTGATCATTCTAAAGGATGTATCAGGCTTGTCTTCTGAATAGCCTCTTGGATGGGTTCAAATGGAATTTTTATTCTTTGCAATATTATCCATGTTGGTATGATCCACAGAATTAAATGCCTCTGCATAATCAATAAAACATAGGTAAACCTATTTCTATTGTTATCCTCTTTCAGCCTCAATCCATCTGACATCCATGATGATATCCTTCATTCCAATGCTCTTCTGAGTCTGACTTGGATTTCTGGCAGTTCTATGTCAACGTATTCTTACAACCACGTTTTAATTTTCTTTTGTATAATTTAACTTGTATTTAATATTAATGATATCACATAATAATTTCCACATTCTAGTGTCTCTTTTACAATTAGTTGGCCAGATAGATCTTTCCAAATTTCTCAGATAGACAAATGAGTGCTTTGAGCATTTAATCCACTTTTTAAAATCATCTCAATTGGTATATGATCAAATCCCACAACTTTATTTTTTGGCAGTGCCATCATTGCAATTTGGACTTTCTTCTTCAATACTATGAGTCCTTGATCATATCCTACCTCCTGAAATATAAATATTAGTAAATTATTTTTGGTACAATGACTAAATATTTTCCTTCCATCTCCTTTTATGCATCTTGTGTGTATGTGTATTAGAATCCTCTAATAGCGCAACTTGGGGATTGAATATTTCAGTTATATCAGCTTCAGAAAAGCTAAGCAATTTCCTGTTTTAATTTTCTTTTCCTTTTGCACCATCCTCACAACTTTTATTGTGCTCAAAGGCCATTGTTGCCCCAATGGTGTCAATTAATCTCATCTATGGACTTTCTATTTTTCACTGCCACTCCAATTTAGCAAGTGTGGCATTCTTCTCTGATCACATGTCCAAAGTACATGAGATGAAGTCTTTCCATCTGGGAACATTCTGGCTATTTCTTCTAAGATATATCTGCTTTTCCTTATGGCAGTCAATGGTTCTTTTAAGTTCGCAGCACCAGGTTTCAAATGGATCAATCCTTCTTTGGTCTTCCATACACAATGTTCAACTTTCACATGCATATGAGACAATTGAAAATGACAATGCTTGATCCATGGTATCTCAATCCTCAAGGCAACATCCTTGCTTTGCAACAATTAAAAGAAGTCTTGTGGAGCACATTTGCCCCATGCAATGCTTCCTTTGATCTCTTCACTGCTGATTCCAAGAGCATTGATTGTGGATCTAAGCATGGTGAAATCCTCCACAACCTCAAACTTTTCTCTAGTAATTATGATGTTACCTACTAGTCCAGTTGTGAGGATTTAGATTTTCTTTACATTCAGTTGTAATTCATACTGAAGTCTACTATCTTTGATCTTTATCAGCAATTATTTCAAGTTCTATTGAATTTTCTGAATCAAGACCTTTGAACTTTTAATTGCAATAGTGGTCTTCTCAGGCCACCTTTGAAATCTTCGATTCAGCTCTTGTACTTCATAATTTCTTCCACTCGCTTTGGCTACTCTATCCTCAAGAGCAGTTCTATTTTATCCCCTTTGGTCTCTGCAGCCTCCTCCTTTTCTTCCTCTTCCTCCTCTTCCACCTGGTCCATCTTCCTTCATGCACGATGCCTTCACACATAACTCATCTTTTTTTGTTTGTTTAAAGTCTTTAGTTTTCAATTCATCAAATTCACTCTTTAGCTAGTTTCTAAATTCAGGTGGCATATACTCAGGGGATACTTTGGTCCTTGTGGACCCGTTTTAATTTTCTTCAAATTCAGCTTGAACTGGTACACAGATAATTGATGGTCTACAATGCAATGGACTACTGGACTTCTTCTGATTGCTGATATAGAGTTTCTCCAGGCTCATCTAACATATGTTGTCTATTTGATTCCTCTGTATTCCACTTGCCAAAACTACAGTTTCTAATATTGAAAAAGGTATTTCAAATAGGTAAATCATTAGCCTTTCAAAATTCTATCATATGATTTCCGAAGTTATTTCTCTTACTTAAGCCATATTTTCCAACTATTGATCCTTCTCTGGTTTCAGTTTTCACATTCCAATCCCCAATCATTAGGAATGCATTTTAATTACATGGTTGACCAATTTCACACTGAAGAAGTTGATAAAATGTTTTATTTCTTCCTCTTTGGCATTAGTGACTAGTATGTAAATTTGATAATAATTCTACTTACCTTATTTTCTTGTAGGCTTATGTGTATTATACTATATTGGCTGTTGGTTTCAGAAAAAAGATCTTGAAATTTTTTTTCATAACGAATTTGAGGCTATACCTCTTCAATTTCTTATTTCCAGCATAGTAAACCATAAAACGACCGGTTTCCAAATGGGTAATCCCAGCCCATTTCAGTTCATTAATGCCTAGGATATTGTCTTCATGTGTTCTGCTTCGTTTTTCACAATCTACCTTCCTTTATTCATGCAGTTCACATTCTAATTATTAATGAACATTTCCAGCATTTTCTTCTCATTTTCACTTGTGCCACATCAGTAAATTAGCATCCTGAAAAGATTTATTTCACATATATCATTACTTGACTCTACTTTGAGAAGGCAACTCTTCTTTCATCGCATTTAGAGTTCCTTTTAACCTAGGAGTTCATCTGGTCCAGGGGCTCAGCAGGCAATGCTCTTTTGCTATCCACAACGTTGTCACTAGCTCGGTTTTTCAGAAGTAGATAGCTATGGTCTGCTTCCCAGGTGTCTTAGTCAAGAAGCTCTGCTGGAATGGTCTACCAGGATAACCCTGACTGCATGTGGACTTTCCGTTGCATAACATCCAGCATCAGCGCCTCGTGAAAGCCAGCATAGTAGGACAATCCAACAAACAAGTACTGAAAGTGACTATCAGACACATTTTACTCCATCTCGATTCTTCTCCACTATGAGTAGATTCTCCTAAGCCATATCTAAATGGCTCCAGCAACCTTGACATAGGTAATATCAGACCCCCTGCCAGATAGTTTAATATCACAGTCAGTAAATATTACTCTAGAGTGTAAATAAGCCTGTGGGTGTTATTTGAGTGTTAGCATCTGACAATTGAGATAATCATCCCAGCGCCGATAACTTTAGACTCACTGCCATTGAGTTGATTTTCACTCATCGCGAACCTACAGGAAGGGCAGAACTGTCCCTGTGGGTTTCTGAGACTCTGCTTCTTAAAGAGAGTAGAAGGTTTTGTCTTTCTCACAGAGAGGGCTGATGGTTTCAAAGTGTTGAGTTTGCAGTTAGTGGTCCAATGTGTAACCACTGTGCCACCAGAGCTTGTGATAACCTTACTGGGTCTAAAGACTAATTTTTAATTGAATGTAAATTAAACCGCTTATAGAGTAGAGAAGGAATGGAAATGATGACTCATTATTTCTAAAATGGTAAATTTAAAACAATGTCACTGGAACAACATCTTTTTTTACTAAGTTAGAAACAATTTCAGTACATATGTTCTGATTGGATGCATATTTGATGACAAACATGGTGGCTTCTCAGGGGTGGTTATGACTCCAGCATGAGAGATTGAATCCAGAAATGAGGTATGACTCAGCTTCCCCACTGTTAACTATTTTCTGACTAGGTAAAGTGGTCCTTCTTGTACTTGTAGTACAGACCACAGTATCTGAATAAACGAATAAATGGTTAATATCATGATCTAGGCTGTGAATATTGGCCTGGCCCCCTTGATGATGTGCCCCTGAGAGCACCTGATGATTAGTGTGGGAGGATGGGAATTGGCTGAGTTAGGGATTAGCCACTGTCAGTGGAGCTGTAGCCTCAGAGGGTTTCAAGTGAGTGACATAAGTCCCCGCCGTGTCACAGCTGTTCACACGGGCCCCTGTGTCCCTTATAGACATGAGGGAACCTTGAATCCCTACTGTATCTACAGCGAAGGTCCACTGAAACTATCTCCATGTTCATCTCAGAAAACAATCAGCTGAGATGCAAAGAATAGCCAGGAGGAGTTCAATAAACACTCTCCTTGTCAACCTTTTCAGCAATCCTTAATTGGAGAGACTATAAATAAATCTTTTGGTAAAACAGAATGCATATATCTTCATTAGGCTCATAGCTATTGTAAAGCTTCTACTTAAAATCTCTCCTCTAAAGCAATCGTAATCTTAGTTTGACACATTGGATGAATACTTAATGATTTGGTAATTGCCGCCCCCCCCCTCCCGCCCCTCCTTTATGGACTGGACAGCTTAGTTCTACTACTGATAAACTAAGTTGGAATCATTTGTTCTTGGACTCTGGAGAAGTTGCTTCATGTGAGTGAATTTTAGCTGAGATAAAACCCTGTTACACAACTCTAAGAAATAACCTTTAAGTATCAGCCTTTTATTTGACTTCATATTTAACTTAAAGGTTTGAATGATTGCATAGAATTATGATGTAAAAAGTCATTTAAAATGGGATAACTATTAATTAAAGTAATTAATTGCATATTAATATATACAGTCTTTCTCATAAAGGATGTCTGTAATTCACGCCCCAAACCTGTGTGCTTTGTCTGTAGCTATATATATTAACTTCAGTTCAGACTTAATTTATGTTAGCCCAAGTTATTTTACTTGATATACTTTTGCAACCTTTGAAAATGTCTTTTGAAGGGTAAGGTTTCTATCTTACAAATAAAAATTAGGAAATAAAATAATTATGTTTGGAGTTCCAGCAGCGGTAATGTGTTCCTGGGACAACGAATATTCCCTAGGCTTTTTTTTCTTTTCATTTCAATTTTCTCTCTCTTGCTCCCATAACTCTGTGTCTCTGATCCAGCTTCTAGCTCTAGTTACCCCCCACACACGTGCATGTGTCCCATTCTCTCACTCGCTCTCTCTTTTCTTCGGCCTCTAGATCATTTCTCTCTTTCCTTCCTAAATTTCAGATTAAGGGAAAGGAAGAAGTTTTGATGTGTTGTATTTTCTTAAAATGTGAATGTTTAGACTAATACTTAGATTTGCAGTTTTAATTTAGAAATGGGCTTATTTTTATGAAAACTAATTGCTACTAACTGTATTTTAAGTAGATCTATTCATAGGATGATGGTTGTGATGTTGATGATGAAAATGGCAGTGTTCACAGTAATGAAAATGGCCGTGGTAATGTTGGTGATATTGGTGTGGTGGTAAGGCAATATGATGACATGATGGCGATCACTATGGTGGTGACAGCTGTGGAAATGCCGGTGTCTTGGTGATGACAAGGAGAGAGCTTAGTTAGGAGCATTCTGTGAAAACATTGGTAAATTATTGTGGATTAAAACCTTAAAAGCTAAAATATTATTGTCTGTCACTTTCATTCTATAAAATTCTACTGGAGTTTGTTTTAATCCCATTGATTTTTTCCTTATCTTATTGAAAGGAGGAAGAGACTGGGAAGATACAAGACCTAAAGTAGTGACTTTGAAGAATGTTAAGGATAAAAGAGAAATATAGTTTGATACTCAAACTTTCATAGAAACTCAGAGTTTCATAGAAATCAATTGGCTGCATAAAACTGACAATCTGACTGACACTGCTAGAATCCTCTACATATTTACATTTTCAGTGGAGAAATGACATATAGCCCAACAGGATTCAGAAAAAAAGCATGAGAGTGTTTCAGAGTGTTTATGGAAAAATCCCCTGTTTTCATGAACTTTTTTAAGCCTCTATTTTCATCCCCTATTTTCACGAACTTTTTGAAGCCTCTTCAAATGAGCTTTAATTATACAGCTAAAATGTTCCCAATAAGTCAAATTAGAATTCTATGTGACTCTAAGGCCTTTGTTTTCCATTCTACATTAAATAATGTCTCTTAACTCCACCTCTGGGCCTTGGCTCATGCTTTGTCCCCTACAAGGAATAGCCTCTATCTACTTTGAAAAGTTAAATAATTGATTTTTTAAATTTCTTCAGCTCATAGTGATTTCTTGGTCACTATTTTTAATCTATTAGACTCACCCCTTAAGGAAATGTGTCACATCTGACATGTCTTTTATTTTGCTCCTATTTAAAGTGTCTGCTGAATTTTGAGAACAATTGTATAGCTAAATAATTAGGAAATAAGAGGGAAGTGGACTGACGAAGTAAAAGAAAAAGGTTAACTAAGGTCTCCCCTTTCTATATTAGTCTTCTGAAAATGGAAACTGATTTCCCACTAAATCATTGTGAAAACAAAGGGACATAATCACAGAGGTGCTGATGATTGTGGTTCAGCACTAAATTGGAAGTCTGAAATATGGTTTGTTCCTTGGTTATGACTGAAGCAAGTTGAGGGGAACAAATGTTATGGACTAGAGCCAATAACTGCCATCATTGAGCCTGGCAGATGAAGAAATGGTAATAAATCTCTGACAACTAATCTACTCCTAAGCCTGGAGAATGGGCTGACACCAGCATTCAGTCCATAGTTGTTCCCTTCTGTGCAGAGAAATATGCTTTGCATTGTTTGGTGACTCTTGCATTCTTAGTAACTTATTAGGCCTTTTGAGAAATGTGAAGTTTCTTGGTGGTTCCTTCTATCCTAAAGTTTGGAGGTTTAAGGCCGATAGCTTATAGCCCTGCTTTAACACACACAAGGTCACGGTGTGTCAGAATCGACTCCAAGACAGTTGGCCTGACTTTGGTTTTCAAATAACTGTCATAATGCTGAAAACATGAAGAATTTCTCATAAGGGGAATCATTATGTCAGAGGTACGTGGTAAATAAAACTTTCCATTGCCCACTAGAATCCAGAAATATCTTTTAATATATGAGGCTTGTTATGATTTAGAGTATTTACAATTTAGAATGATGATGCCTTTTCGCTTTGTCTTCCCTTGGTTTCTCTTTGCCTTTAATAATCCCTTGTCTTGCCCTACAATTCCCTGACTGCCTCTTTCCCTCCAAACATGTCTTGAGCCAAATAAAGTCAAATAATCACAAATCAAAAATCACAAGTTGGTTTTCCTTGTTTTGTTTGTTTTTTAGAATTTTCAACCCCAGCCAAAGCTCTTATCAGTATCTTGTAAATGGGAAACAAAAATAATGTGACAGAATTCATTCTTTTGGGTCTCACAGAAAATGCTGAGCTGCGGAAATTGTTATCTGCTGTGTTTCTGATATTGTATGTGGCCACCGTGTTGGGAAACCTACTCATTGTGGTCACTATGACTGCAAGTCAGAGCCTGAGGTCACCTATGTACTTTTTCCTTACTTCTTTGTCCCTCATGGATGTCACCTTTTCTTCTGTCATCGCCCCCAAGATGATTGTGGACTCTCTCTCCGAGAGCACTACCATCTCCCTGGAAGGCTGCATGACCCAGCTCTTTGCAGAACATTTCTTTGGTGGGGTGTCCATCATCCTTCTCATTGTGATGGCCTATGACCGCTATGTGGCTATCTGTAAGCCCCTGCACTACATGACCATCATGAGTCCTCGAGTGTGCTGCCTTCTGATAGGAGGAGCCTGTATAGGAGGATTTTCACATGCAATGATACAGCTCCTCTTTATGTACCAAATACCTTTCTGTGGTCCTAATGTCATTGATCATTTTATCTGTGATTTATTTCAATTGCTGACATTGGCCTGCATGGACACCCATGTCCTGGGCCTCTTGGTCATCCTCAACAGTGGAGTGATGTGTGTTGCCATCTTCCTTATACTAATTGTCTCCTACATGGTAATCCTCTGCTCTTTGAAGTCTTGTAGCTCTGAAGGACGGCACAAAGCCTTCTCTACCTGTGGCTCCCATCTCATGGTGATCATCTTGTTCTTTGTGCCTTGCATTTTCTTGTATGTAAGACCCGTGGCCACCTATCCAATGGACAAGGCAATGGCTGTGTCAGATTCCATCATCACACCCATGTTAAATCCCTTGATCTATACCCTGAGGAATGCAGAAGTGAAAAATGCTATGAAGAAACTTTGGATTAAATGAGAGACTTCAGGTGGCAAGTACCTGTGATCATGCTGAGAACGTCTCATTTGAAGGAAGTCATCTGTCAGAGAGGTGTGACTAAACCTGCCCATTTTCTAGTGCAATTTCAGAGAACTTTTTGAAGATAAGTTTGATTTATGATTTAGTGTATGTACAATTTAGTGATTACAAGATTCTTTTACTTTAGACTCCTCCTTCGAAATCTTTTGCCTTTTCCTGGAATTCTCTGATTGATCTGATTTCTATTTCTACCTCTCCCTGCACACATTGAGTTCTTCATCTCTTCTCCCGAGCCATTTTTTTTAAAAAAACTTGTGCCTAAGACTGCCTAAGCTTCTTTCACTGCAGTGACTAGACTTGCTTGGCTTTCTGCCTGAAAACAAGACCTCATGTTATTCAGATGGCTATTTCTCTAACTCTATGGGTCTTTGTTGAAGATTGCTTTCTCTAAGCTTTCCCCAGTGACTCTACTCAAAGACTCACGCTTGCTGCTGTTTTCATCCTCTGCATATTCTTCATTAGATCCATGATAATAGGTGTGACCATTTTTAAAATATAATCATCAGTGGGCTGATGTTCCTTTCCATCTTTCTCTTCTAGACTGAGCCTCTGAGGGAAGGGCTTTTGTTATATTTTTGCCTGGTGCTTATTTATTTTCAGGAAATATCTGTTGAATGAGTCTAAAAGACAAACATCTTTGCTTGTCAGCATCAGAGCATGCTGATTAGGGATACAATTAATTTGAAATTTAAAATAAATGTAAAAACCTAAAAATAAAGTTAAAGGACATGGATGCTCTAGCTTGTGTTATCATGAGGTGTCGATGGGGTCAAGTACCCAGGCATCAAAGATCCAGAACAAAAAAAAAATATTGATGTGAATGAGGGTGAGGGCAAAATGAAGACCCAAAGCCTATATGTAGACAATTGGACATCCCCTTACAGAAAGGTCACAAGGAAGAGATGAGCCAGTCAGGGTACAGAATAGCACTGATGAAACAGACAGCTTTCCTCTAGTTCTTTAATTCTTCCCCCACCCTTCACTATCATAACCCCAATTCTACCTTACAAATATGACTAGACCAGAGCATATACATTGGTACAGATAACACACAGAATCTAGGATAGATAAGCCTCTCATGAGCACCAATGGGAGTAGTGAAACCAGGAGGGTAGGGGGAAGGTGAGGGGGTAAAGGAGGAACTGATCAAAATGATCAACATATAACCGCCTCCCAGTCAGATGGATAACAGGAAAATGGGTGAAAGGAGACAGCAGACAATTTACGATATGAAAACAATAATTTATAAATGATCATGAGAGGGAGGGGAGAGAGGGAAAATGAGCTGATATCAAGGGCTCAAGTAGAAAGAAAATGTTTTGAAAATGATGATGGCAACATATGTACAAAGGTGCTTGACATAATGGATGGATGGATGGATTGTGATAAGAGCTGTAAGATCCCCCAATAAAATGATTTTTTTAAGTATGTTGTCAGAAGAAATCATTGTTACTCCTAGATATAGCTGTGCTCGTGGCTGCTACCTGGAGATGCTGCCACTCTCTTTAATCTCAAAAGCAGCCAAATGAAGAACCAAGCCAAGCTATTAAGAATTATAGATGGTGGGTCCCTAATTATGAGTCGTTGAATTAAGCAGTCCTGGAACTGTCCTATCTCAGATAACTTGTTTATGAGAAAATGAACTTTAAAAAATTATTTAAAACACTATTAAACTGGTTTTCTGCTGCATACAGCACAAAGCAGTTTTACTAATTCAAGTTTGTCTTATTGCTGTATATTTTTCCAAATGTGAGAGTTTAAAACCAAACCAACAAAATAAAGCATTTAAAAATTTTAAAAGTGGAGTGCTAAGCTTATTTCTGTGAGAAGAGTTTCTATCTGCAAGTTACATATCAAGTTGATTTTGCAATATTCTGACATTTACACGTGAAAGAGATTAAATGGATTAATTAGTAAGACTCATAATCGTGATAAATCATTGCAATTGAGTTAATTCCAGCTTATAGTGACCCGATATGTGATTGCCAAGACTGTGAAGTGTTCCGGGAGCTGTCCAGCCCCATCCTTTTCCCATGGAGCACCTTACCTGCCCACCACACAACCTATTATGCACCAGCGTTCAAGTAATCACCATAAGCACTTCAATAATTGACACAAGTAATCAGAAAGAAATATCAATGTGAGGATTAGTTAGATAAAGATTGTAGGGGGAGAAAATGCATAGAGTTATTGTAAGGCAGGAGCTACCATGGCATTTTCTAGGAAATATAAAACAAGAACGAAACACACTGGTTGGAATATAACCATTAAAGTGAAGAATAGCCAGAAGGAACGTCAGGAAGGTAGACATAGGTGAGCTAATGTTATATATATTTATAGTTATATTCATATATATTTATATTCATATACATGTTCATATTCATATTTATATATAAATAAGTTCAGGCCTTCTCTGAAACAGCATGGATTTTATTATTACCTACTCAAATTCTCAGCACAGAGACGAGGCTTTCTACTGCCATAAAGGTGCACAGTCTCCGAAACCCAGAGAGGCCGTTCTACTCCTCTGTATGCGGTCATTGTGTGTCAAAATGGACTTGACAGTAGTGTGTGTTTTGCTTGTTGTGTTCACATCCAATCTAAATTAAATTTAAAATCTAATTTTATAGTTTAGAATTATTGAACACTATGGTGTAAAAAGCTTTTAGAGATCACTTTAGGTGTATGAGTGTATATCCTTTAATTTCAGATTATATTACAAACTTCATAATACTTTTCTTAAATTATTTCAAGGTACCTACATTAACTTTACATGTATTTACTTTCCCACTTATCATCGTTATTGAAAATATGTTATCATAATACAACTACTTGGGCCATTGTAAAAACTTTAGGGGATCTTTATTTTATTATAGTCATATTGTGTGCACACTTGGAAAAAATTAGTGTAATTTCCTAAACGTGGTGTATGTGTAATATGTGAGATTTAATAAAATAAGATTTAATTGTATTGTTTTATCATTTAGTGATATCTCTATCTATCTGTCATCTATATATATTCTGCTATCCGGCATAACTTTGCTTAATTCTTACCACCTGAATTTTCTGTTAATAAAATATGTGTTAAGAATATATAATCAATTCTAAGATGCGAACTGAGATTTGGTACATATTAATCTGAATTATGGTCAAAGCACATCATAATAAAGGTAAAAATAAATAATTTAACTTGATAGGTTCTTTCAGTAACATAAATAAAATGCCAAATTTAAGTGCAAAATAGGTCCATAACATTTAGTAACAAAACGAGGCCATCATTTATTACTGTAGACAAACAGCTAAGCAATTTCTTATGAACTCAGCGACTGGAAGTTTGCATCTACCCAGAAGCACTTTGGAAGTCAGTCATTCACCTTCCTAAAGGTCACAGTGACTGAAACTCTATGTATGGATCACAGTTCTTCTCTGACACAAATACGGCTGCCAAAAGTAAGTATCAACTTAGTGAAACATTTTAAAACAATTTTTTGTTCTTATTTTATCATGTATTCTATGAAGGCAACCTGGTGGCATGGTCAGAATCATTCTGGGATACTAATAACAAGGTCAATAGTTCGAATACACTAGCCATTCCTCAGAAGAAAAGTTAGGTTTTCTTCTCCTTTAAAGATTTACTACTGTAGAAAGGTCAAGGGGCAATTTTACTTTGTCTTATTAGGATGCTTTGAGCCAGAACTGACTCCGTGGCAGTGAGTTTGGATATACTATACTGAAGGCTCTAATGCAGTCTAATGCAGACTGAAGACAGCCAAACAAAACCAATGAGCAAAGTCAGTGTACGTGAAAACTTTAAGGGGTCACAGGAGTATGGCCTCTTGAAATGGAGCAAGTCCAAACCTCCTTAAAGATCCTCCACTGCTCAGCCCCGGTCTGATGTGGCCTTATATGAATGTACATCTATCCAAATGTGTCCCCTAGAATCAGATTTTAGGGAGAAGTATAGCATTCATATGCTTATATCTATTTATATTCAAAGGAACAATTTGGCTTTTTAGCAGTTTAAGAGACCATTTCAAGCCGATTGGCCCAATGCAATACATCATTTTCTTTCCTGACCGCTGCTTCCATGGGCACTGATTGTGGAGTCAAGTAAAATACAACCTTTGGTGACTGGGGAATAGGGTACCAATCCACCCAAGAGGAGGGTATTGTTTGTCCACAGGAAAAGAGGAAACATTTAAAGCCAGTTCCAGATGAATGCAGAGTGCCAGCAAGGAGTGGGAAGTCTGTGGAGGGACCTCAGGGCTCAACTCCCATACCAACTACGTGGACAACTGCCCCTCCCCCCAGAAAAATATACTTTAGAGGACAGCACTGAAGCTGCAGCTAGGGGAGGGAGGCATGCCTGATCAGAGCACAGGGGAGCAAATGAAGGGGAAGGAAGAGAGAGTGGAGCACATCCTGGTCCATCAGGCCTGGAGGATGATATCCCTGCTCTGAACAGCCAATGCATGGAGTGGCATGTATGGCTGATCCCACTACGAGACACGCTGTCCCTTGCTGTCCAAGGGCCCTACGGGGGACAAGACTGGAGACTCAATGTAGGTCCTGGCCTGGACTGACCCCGCGACACCAAGGCAAACCACTAAAGGCATGTGGCAGAGCAGCAGGGGGAGCAGAGAAGGGAGCCCCCAAGGGAGTACAAAGGACAGATCTGAGGCCAGAGGGTGGCACCCCATCAGACCTGACTGAAGGAAGTGCCTAGAGATAAAAAATCAGACCAGGATCTCTTTATAGGTTTTTCTTTCTTTAAAAAATTTTTTTTTGTCTTTTAATTAATTTATTCTTTTATGAGTCATTGGTTTTCCTTTTTGTCCTCATCACTGTGCTCTCACTGATGGCCTATCTTGCTATGGCTTTTTGGTGCATATTACTGTCTCTATAGGTCTATCTAGATAAGATAGGCTGGATGAATAGTCTGGAGGAGAAAACAATAGGACTAATTGTTCCAGGGGGACATAGGAGAAGGGGAGGCAGGGGACAAGAAGGTGGTGCTGATCAACCCAGGGACAGGGGAGCAACAAGTGATCCAAAATCAGTGGCAAGGAGGATGTGAGAGGCCTGGTAGGGATTCAGCAAGGGCAAGGTAACTGAGAAAAATTACTGAAACCCAAATGAAGGCTGAGCATGATAGTGGGACAAGAGGAAAGTAAAAGGAAATAGAGGAAAGGACTAAGTGACAAAGGGTATTTATAGAAGTCTAAATACTGGCATGTACATATGCAAATATATTTATATTGGAGGGTGGGGAAATAGATCTATGTGCATATATTTACAGGTTTAGTATTAAGACAGAAGATGGGCATTGGGCCTCCACTCAAGTACTTAATGCCAGAATACATTGTTCTATTAAATTGGCATTTCATGATGCACATCTTCCCGACATGATTGCTGAAGAAAAATGTGTGCATAAGCAAATGTGGTGAAGAAAGCTGATGGCACCCAGCTATCAAAAGATATAGCATCTGGGATCTTAAAGGCTTGAAGATAAACAAGTGGCCATCTAGCTGAGAAGCATCAAAGCCCACATGGAAGGAGGACACCAACCTGGGTGACTACGAGCTGTCGAAGGGATTAGGTATCAAGCATCAAAGAACAAAAAAATCATATCATTGTAAATGAGGGTGAGTTCAGAGTGGAGACTGAAAGCCCATCAGTAGGCAACTGGGCAGCCCCTTACTGAAAGGTTGTGGGGAGGAGATGAGCCAGTCAGGGTGCAGGGTAGCAACTATGAAACATATGACTTTCTTCTGGTTCTTAAATGCTTCCTCCCCCACACTATCATGATCCCAATTGTACCTTACAAATCAGGCTAGACCAGAGGATGTACATTGGTACAGATAGCAACTGGAAACACAGGGAATCCAGGACAGATGACTCCTTCTGGACCAGTGGTGAAAGTGGCTATGCCTAGAGGGTGGAGGCAATGTGGGATGGAAAGAGGAAACCTATTACAAGAATCTACTTATAGCCTCTTCCCTGGGTTATAGACAGTAGAGAAGAGGGGACGGGGAGATGTCAGACAGTGTAACATATTACAAAATAATAAAAATTTATTACTTATGAAGGGTTCATGAGGAAGGGGGGAATGGGGAGGGAGGAGAAAAAAGGAGGAGCTGATTTTAAGGGCTGAAGTAGAAGGTAAATGTTTTGAGGATGATGATGGCAACAAATGTACATATGTGCTTGACACATGGATATATATATGTATGGATTGTGATAAGAATTGTACGAGCCCCCAATAAAATGATTTAAAATATAATAAACACAATACAACCCTTTACAATGTCAATATTGTTTCCATTTACAATGATGGTTATTATGTTTCTTTATAATGCTGTATAATCTACACTGAAAGCTATAGTCATGCACCTTCATTATTAAGTGCTTCGAGACCTCTTGACTTTAAGCAAGCAGAGGTTTGTCATCTGCGTATTGCAGGTTGTTAATGAGTCTTCCTCTAATCCTGACATCATGTTCTTCTTCATGTTGCCCTGATTCTCATATTCTTTGCCCAGCATACAGATTAAATAAGTCTAATGAAAGTATACTCTACTGATGCACACCCTTTTGGATAATAAACCAAGAAGCATTCCTTTGTTCTGTTGGAACCACGGTCTCTTGTTCTACACATAGGTTCTGCATGAGTATATTTCAGTGTTCAGGTATTTCCATTAGTCACAAGAGTATCCATAACTTTTTATGGTGCACAATGTTGATTCCTTTTATTTCTCAATGCAACACAGGGAAATGTCTTTCTGATATTCTTTGCTTTCAGTCTAGATACATCTGGTTTCACTAGTGAGTTTCTGAATTGCCTTTGGGTTCTTTGTCACTGTACTGGAGCAACCATTTTGAGTTAGCTTTACTGAAATGTTACTTTCATGTGATGTTAGTGATATTGTTCGATAATTTCTGTTTGACTTTGGTTGCCTTTGTTTGGAGGGGGCACCTATACAAATCTCTTCAGTTGATTTGTTAGGTAGATTTCCCCCAAAATTTGTTGGTATAGCCTCGAATGCATCTATGTGTTGAAACATGTCGACTGGTCAATTCCTGGATCCCTGTCTTTTACCAATGCCTTTACTGCATCCTGGATTTATTAATTCCATTACATGTGTCCTTTATCACATACTATCTCTTGAAAATGATTTTATCCAGTGACTGCTTATATTACTTATATATCCTGGGTCATCCACATTTGTTTTGGTCCATGGAATCCTACAACCTTTCATGTCAAGGCTTCACCCGACCCCTCTCAGTTCTTTCACTTTGAGACATGATCAATGCTTTCCTCAATTAGGGTTTTCCAAGTTCAAGTTTTTACTAATTTTATTATATTATGCAAAGAACATATAAAGCAATATATAAAGAACAGGTATAAAGTATATAAAAACAAAATGTGTAAAATTATTATAAAGAATGACAAACATCTTCACAAATACAAGCTAAATAAAGGGAGATATATAATTCTATTTTTGAAGACAGGCTATTGTCATTTTCCGGTGCCATGGAGTTGGTTCTGACAGTGATCCTATGCGCAACAGAAGAAAACACTGGTCTTGGACCGTCCTCACAATCGTTCTTTGGTTTGAGCCCAGTGTTGCAGACGCTGTGTCAATCCATTTTATCAAGAGTCTTCCTCTTTCTTGCTGCCCCCACCATTTATCAAGCATGATGCCCTTCTGGGATTGGTATCTTTTAAAAACATGCCAACAGTTCATGAGACTTGGAAGTGTCTTGTCTTGTTGCTATGAGTCAGAACCAATTCAAGGGCAGCTAACTACAACAGCCACATCTGTGTACACACACAAACACACACATACACACATATATTCCCATTATATATTACATATAATATAAACATATATGGTATTTAACAATACATGAACCAAACAAATAAGTTAGAGTCACATAGAGAATAGATAACAATATCTATAATATCTTAAAAGAGTGTCAAATGTCTATTCCTATGGTGAGATGCATGACACAAAAATCTAGGCATATTTGAGATATTTCCTTCTGGAAAAATATCCCATTTTACATGATTTTTTCTTCTTTTTTTGGAAACACAAAACTACAGGATCCAAAAATCATTCTTAGTGTCTTTGAATTACAAACATGTTCACATGTATTTGGACCCACCACATGGTTTAAGGATGAAGGACCTTAAAGACTTTGAATATTGAAATCTAATAATTATTTGGCTTCTTTATTAAACATGCCTTAAAATAATTTCCTTATTACAGAGCCTTTGCTCAGAATTCATCAAATGTACTTTTTAATTACAGATATTTTAATCATCATGTAAGCAATATTTTTCTACCCCAGCCTGGGGGTCCAGGATGCATTTAGAACCTAAGGCATAACTGCTATTCCATCTCTGATCCTTTCTTCTGACTCACGGTGGAGTGGTGTAGGGGTGAGAGAACTGTACATGATTCCAAAAATCCTTAGGGCTGGATATCCTTCCCTTGGACTCCATAGAGCCCATAGTTACTCAGTTATTTGAAGTGATTAGTGCTCAAATCCCTTCAACTCGAACTCATCCTGTTGTGTGTTGATACCCTCATGAATTTCCCTCCAGGCTCTTGAGTTTATGTTGCTCAAGAAGTCTCACACTCAAATGCACAGGTGGAGAAACTGAAAGTGGCTTCCATTACCATTTAGGTATATGGAATCTTTAGTAAGTTTTATTACTGAGTTCAAGCATAGAATAATATGTGATGGATGTAGTTGTACATTGTCCAAATGTTATGTTTCTTAGATGATGTGAATACTAACAAAATTATTTTGTAAAATTTTTCTACATTGAATATAGACATTAGTCACAAAGTCTTCTTAATTGTTTATCCTTCTTTTCTTTTAAACAGTATTTCATTATCCAACAAAGTATTGAGCTGGCTTCACAAATCTTAATTACCACAATATTGTACTGAACATACTAGACCATTTGGCTAAATGATCAACTATAAAAACACTAGCAGCAACTAAAACAATAATGTGTGCTTTCAGTGCATGTAAACAACACTACATAATTGGAAGTATCATTGTAATTAGTTAAAATGGCAGCTTTGATCAGTGTATATTAGGATGTTTAAAGAGAAATTAGCAGAGAGTTTTAGCCTGGTAGGTATATCTATATATATGAATATATACTGTGGATATATACATATATATGGATATATACATATATATACTGTGTTTACAGCAATATTTTTTCAACCAATAACAGAGATATTTTTATTTTAAAATAATAAATTCCACTAAAACATTGCACAAAATGTTGCATACAGTCCTTTTAGTGTCACCTACCTGACACTGTTATCTGAGGCAATTTTCATCCCCTGGAGGGCCCTTGAGACGCCACAGGACTCCTCCTGCTTCTCCTGTCCTCTCTTACCTTCTTCAAACTCCACACTTCTTCAAACTCTCACTACGAGAGCTCCAATATGAGATATAAAGGGTATACATCATTTTTGTAGTTTTCAGTGCTCAAAGGCAGGCTTAGACACAGATTTCCAAATTATCATCTTCTAGGATGAGTCATAAAATTTTCATATTGGCTAACTCATCTCCTCTCCTAAACCCCTCTATGAGGTTAGTCAGGGTGCGAGGTAGTACTGATGAAGAACACAGCTTTCCCCCAGATCTTGGATGCTTCCTCCCCTCAACTACCATGATCTGAATTCTACCTTGCAGGACTGGATAGGGCAGAGGTTGTACACTGGTGTATATAGGGGCTGGAGGCACAGGGAATCCAGGGTGGATGATACCTTCAGGACCAAGGGTGTGAGGGGCAATGCTGGGAGAGTGGAGGGTGAGTGGGTTGGAAATGGGGAACTGATTACAAGGATCCACGTGTGACCTCCTCCCTGGGAGAGGGACGGCAGAGAATGGGGGGAAGGGAGACTCCGGATAGGGCAAGATATAATAAAATAACGATGTATAAATTACCAAGGGCACATGAGGGAGGGGGTAGTGGGGAGGGAGGGGATAAAAAAAGAGGACCTGATGTAAAGGGCTTAAGTTGAGAGCAAATGCTTTGAAAATGATTGGGGCAGGAAATGTGCGGATGTGCTTTATACAATTGATGTATGTATATGTATGGATTCTGGTAAGAGTTGTATGAGCCCCTAATAAAATGTAAAAAAAGAAAAGAAGAGAAAAAAAAAGAAAATGATTAGGGCAAAGACTGTACAGATGTGCTTTATACAATTGATGTATGTATATGTATGGATTGTGATAAGAGTTCTATGAGCCCCTCATAAAATGTTTAAAAACAATTTCATATTGGCAATACAACCTTGATAGTGTACGTTTCCAAGTTTTTTAATGAATTAGCTCACAGTCAAATTTATGAAGTAGTAAAGTAAGTTTCAGAAAAATAATTTGGAGAACAAGCACACACTCATTCGCCATTAGTCAGTACATTTTTTGTGGAGAAAAACTATTATGGGGATTAATTTACCAGGAAAAGATTGTCAGCTGTGAAAAGAATACAAAGAAGGGTCATTCCAGTTTGTCATAAACGGTTATAAGCTCTGTTTTTCCCCTCCTTCCCCACAAGGGCTCAAGTAGAAATAAAATTTTTAGGCAATGATGATGGCAACATATGTAAAAATGTGCCTGATACAATTGATGTATGGGTTGATGTAAGAATTGTAAGAGCTCCCAATAAAATGATATTTTCAAAAAACAAAAGAAAGGATTATAAGTTTTAAGTGATCCTGCCATACCGATACCCACTGTCATTGCGTCCATTCTTCTGCATAGCAACTCTACAGAACAGAGCAGAAGTGTTTCCTTTGGGGATCAGAAACCTTAAACTCTTCATAAGAGCTTGCAGCCTCATCTCTCTCCGTGCAGCAGCGGGTGCGTTTCAGTAGCTACTGCTGACCTCATGACCCGGGTCAGTGAGTCTCCGCTCTGCTGTCACCAGGATTCCCTCAGGTAATCACCGTTCCATGCAATCTTCGCAGAACCTTCAGTGTGCGTGTAACCAACGTGCATGTCCACCTACATTAATTATTTACAGATAGGAATATTTTACCTTTCCTGACCACATAACCAAAACTAAGATGTTATGGAAGAGTAAATTAAGTTCCCACCATACATTTACTTATCAAATAAAGTCACAATTTACGACACCATAGCTTTTTCATGGCATTTTTCACTTCTGCATTCCTCAATGTATAGATCAGGGGGTTCAGCAAGGGTGTCCCAATTGTATAAAACACAGCCACCATCTTGTCTACTGGAAATGTCGTTGGTGGACGTGTATATATGAAGATACATGGACCGAAAAATATGACAACCACAATAAAATGGGAGGTGCAGGTGGAAAGAGCTTTTCGCCGCCCTTCTGCACTGTGGTTTCTCAGGGAGTACAAAATGACAGCGTATGATATAAGCAATAGTACAAAACAGATCATGCATATGGCCCCACTATTGGATACAACTAGCAAATTTATCACATAAGTGTCCATGCAGGCGAGTTTCAACAAGGGCTGCAAGTCACAGAAATAGTGATCAATCACATTGGGACCACAGAAGGGCAGTTTCAAAGCCAGGAAAGTCTGTACTGAAGAATGGATACAAGATCCCACCCAGGCCAGAATCACCAGCACGCCACAGACACGGCGGTTCATGATGGTTGTGTACCGGAGGGGTTTACAAATGGCCACATAGCGATCCACAGCCATGAGGATGAGCACAAAAATCTCCATGCAGCCAAAAAAGTGGGCTGCAAAGACCTGAGTCATACACTCATTATAGGAAATCGTCTTCTTCTCAGAGAGAGCATCCACAATCAATCTTGGCGCAGTCGTTGTAGAAAAGCAGGCATCGGCAAAGGACAGGTAGAAAAGGAAGAAGTACATTGGGCTCCCGAGGGTCACACTTGTCTTAATAGTCACCACAATGAGAAAGTTCCCCAGCAGAGTCAAAAGATAAAGAATCAAGAAGACCCCAAAAATTACTTTCTGTTTTTCAGGATCCTGTGTCAACCCAAACAAAATAAACTCAGTCACACTGTTATTCATCAACATATCAGCAACTGCATGTATGATATTGTTGACAAAAAATTATCTGCAGAGAGGAGAAAAAATAGTGGTGCTTTAGTACAAATCAATAGATCAACTATGAGTTGATTGGTTCTATTCTGTGTTCTGTTATATCCAACTGACTTTCGTGTGCATCCTCAGGAATCTTCATAAATTTGTAGATGCTCAAATCTCTCTTGGATTTAGCTATTGATTCCAAATCTGAATAATCACATCCACTCTTTTGTATTTGAGGAATAAATGAATAAACATCCTTCAGAATTTTTATTCTTACAAAAATTAAGAATTTCAGAGCTTATTCTATTGTTGGGATTTGAAACTTGGTCTTGATGTATGAAGTACCAATACCTGTGCAATCTTACACCGACTTATAATAAATTATTAACACTTATACTCACATATATACATGATTACATGTGTATATCACGTATTATTAGTAGGATTTATGTGCTTTGAAATCTGAAAAGCACTATTCCAATATAATTAGGCACTCATATCATCTGAGAGTACCTCCTACAAATGAAATCATAGTTCTGTTCATTCATTATTGCATCTATTATTTCTGGCACCTTATGAACTTGAGTGGCATATGCTTTATGAAGAATCTATTTTGATAACACTACCTATACCTGTAGTAGTAAAAATATTGGCTTAACTGATATTTATGACAAAAAATGTCTGGATGATGTTTGTCTTAGTTACCTATGTGACTATAGCAGAAATACCACAAGAGAATGGCTTTTACAGATATGTATTCATTTAACAGACAGGATGCTGGAAGTCCAATTTCAGTGTGTCAGCTCTATGGAAAGCTCTTACACCCAGTCTAATGAAGTTTCATTGTCTACTTGTTCCTACATGACCGTGCTGGCTGGCCTCTCTCTTCCTCCATCTCTGGCTCTTAGCTAGCTTGTTTAATTTATGTGATGTCACAAAAGGAATGGACCCCAAACCCACCCTATCTGAATTCTGCCTCATTGAAATAACAGAGGCAATCTATTTCCGAATTGGGATATATCCATAGGCATACCTGCTGGTAGACACAACACATATTTTAAGAAACACAAAATGATCTCTCATAATGCTTTGGGTTGGAAAAAGAGGAAAGCAACTATTAATATCTCTCTTGTGTTTATCTCTTTATGCAAATTTAATATAGAATAGGGAGCCCTTTTACTTGTGAATTTAGTCTATACATTGTTACTTATATGTCTATAACCCAAGACATGATATTCTTAATTGCTGCATATTGATGTCAAAGTCAGACATTGGATAAGAAAGACCAAAGAAGACTCAAACACTCCCTCAATGCATGAATACTTTCTTTTATTAAATTGGAACTCTATGATGCTCACTCTCCCGACACAACTGCTAGAGCCAAAGTGGGTGAACAAGTAAATGTGGTGAAGAAAGCTGATGGTGCCCGGCTATCAAAAGAGATAGTGACTGGGGGTCTTAAAGGCTTGAAGATAAACAAGCGGCCATCTAGCTCAGAAGCAACAAAATCCACATGGAAGAACACTCCAGCCTGTGTGATCGAGTGGTCCCGAAGGGATCAGTTACCAGGCATCAAAGAACAAAAAATCATATCATTGACTGCACACCTCCATGATAGGATCGCTGAAGACAAATGGGTGCATAAGCAAATGTGGTGACGAAAGCTGATGGTGCCCGGCTATCAAAAGAGATAGTGTCTGGGGTCTTAAAGGCTTGAAGGTGAACAAGCGGCCATCTAGCTCAGAAGCAAATAAGCCCACATGGAAGAAGCGCACCGGCCAGTGCGATCACGAGGTGCCAAGGGAGCAGGTATAAGGCATCATGCAAAAAAAACAACAACGATATAAGTGTGTGTATATATGTGTATATGTATATATGTATATATATACCATATTAAATGAAGGGGGAAGTGCAGAGTGGGGACCCAAGGCCCAAGTGTCGGCCAATGGAGATCCCCTCATAGAGGGGTTTAGGAGAGGAGATGGGTTAATTAGGGTGTGAGGTAGTACCGATGAAGAACACAGCTTTCCCCCAGATCCTGGATGCTTCCTCCCCCCAACTACCATGATCCGAATTCTACCTTGCAGGGCTGGATAGGACAGAGGCTGTACACTGGTACATATGAGGGCTGGAGGTACAGGGAATCCAGGGTGGATGATACCTTCAGGACCAAGGGTGTGAGGGACGATGCTGGGAGAGTGGAGGGTGAGTGGGTTGGAAAGGGGGAACTGATTATAAGGAGCCACATGTGACCTCTTCCCTGGGAGAGGGACAGCAGAGAAGGGGCGAAGGGATACTCCGGATAGGGCAAGATATGACAAAATAACGATGTATAAATTACCAAGGGCACATGAGGGAGCGGGGAAAGGGGAGGGAGGGGAAAAAAAAAAGAGGACCTGATGCAAGGGGCTTAAGTGGAGAGCAAATACCTTGAGAATGATTGCGGCAGGGAATGTATGGATGTGCTTTATACAATTGATGTATGTATATGTATGGATGGTGATAAGAGTTGTATGAGTCCCTAATAAAATGTAAAAAAAGAAAAGAGGAGAAAAAAATGATTAGGGCAAAGACTGTACAGATGTGCTTTATACAATTGATGTATGTATATGTATGAACTGTGATAAATATTGTATGAGGCCCAGTAAATTGTTAAAAAAAAGAATCAATGATTTTGAATTATGGTGCTAACAAAGAATATTGAAGTTATCACAGACAGTCAAAGAACAAGTAAATCTATCTTGGGAGAAGTACAGCCACAATCCGCCTTAGTAATGAGAATGGTGAGAGTTTGTCTCATACCTTGGACTTGTTATCAGAGGAGACCACTTTCTGGGAAAGGACATCATGCTTGGTAAAAGAGAAGGGAATGAAAATTAGTCTGGTGCAGAGAAGGGCTGACACCGTGGCTGCAACAATGTGCTCAAAGACAGTCATTGTAAGAAAGGTACAGGCCTGAGCAGTGTTTCTGCCTGTTGTCCACAGAGTATGAGTCAGAACTGATTCAATAGCAGCTCAAACAACAATAACTATTGTTTTTAGTCATATATATCCTTCTTTGTTCCAAATTCCCAAGTACCCACACATTCCTAAAGGATCATTTGGGGAGAAAGAACTGCAAATAGATGTAAGACTGAGCTATAATGTTAACAAGAGAGTCGAATTTCAAACTATTCTCTTTCAGGCAGATACAAACATTCAAAAGTTAGAATTGATAAGAACAGCTAGATACAATTGATGCCTGGATTGTTATAAGAGTTGTAAGAGCCCCAAAGAAAATAATCTTTTAATTAAAAAAACCCTTATAATTGACTGGAGTGATCAATGTAGTCTAGATTCAAACTTCACCCCATCAGAGGTGTGACATTTAACAAGTTCCTTGGTATCTGTGCACTTTACTTTTCAACTGTAAAAACAGAAATAACAACAACAACAACAATATAGAACACCTGTGTGGCTCAAAGGATGTGCCTGGCTCTTGTTTCTTCGTGTAAGATAATCCTGCTCACTTTCTGAGTCCATTTTGAGCATTTATCAAGCCAAAAGGACTGTGGGGAAATGGACTCTTGAGTTGTAATATTGAAGAAATCTATGGAGGAAAATATTGAAGCAAGAAGCATCCAAAGCAGATGTTACTTTGAAAATTAAAGTACCTCTGACATACACCTGGACAATGTAAAAGTAAGACCACAGAAAAATGGATGTATTTCAATAATGGTATTAGTGAACAATATTACATATCTTAAGGACTGCCATAGGAACAAACAGATTTGTCTGGAAAAAAAGTAGCGTAAGAATGCTCCTTAGAGGTCAGGATGATGAGACTTCATCTTAGCATACTTTAGACGTGTTGTCAGGAGAGCTTAGTCCCTGGCAAAGGACATGATGCGTGGTAAAGTAAGGGTCAGTCACAAAGAGGAAAACCCTCAACAAGATGTATTGCCACAGTGGCTGCAACAAGGGACTCAAACATAATAATTCTGAAGATTATATAGGAAATATTTTGTTCTATTATACACAGAATTGACATGAGTCAGAGCTGACGCCATGGAATTTGACACCAATATCAATATCTTACAAAAAGAGATCTACTCAAAATAGAACCCAATCTTGTAATTTGCATCCTGGCTTATTAACATCTTGAGATGTGGATATACAAATCACAGCTTAATTAATTTCAATCACAAAATTGGAGGATAATTTCATAATAAAGCAAGTTGAAGTCCAAGCAAGTTGACAAATATTTTGTGGGACCACAATTAAATCCTTAACACTTGACAGTTGTAAAAATGTTTAATGAATAAAAGGCAAAACATGAATGGAAGCATGAAAAAGCATTACTAAAAGGGGCCCTTTAAGAGGGGTAAGTGGCAATAAAAAAAGTTCTTTAAAAAATAAAAGGCTGGGATAGTTAAAAATAAACGAAATGGAAACGAAAACTGAAGGCCATAAAAGCCAGGCTATATAACATTATAATATTTTCTTTTGGTCAAGTACAAAATTTAGAGGTACAAAAATAAATGCAAGAGCACCTTCTGTTTATATTTATCCAGCACCTGGTGTCATACTGGTTAAGCAATTGCCTTAACCACAAGGTCTGCAGTTCAAAACCAACAGATGTTCCAAAGGGCTTTCTACTCCTGTGAACAGCTTTTATAGTCTCAGAAACTCACAGGGAAAATACTACCCTATTCTATAGGGTCACCATGAATCAGCATTGAATCAATGGAATCAGTGAGAGTAACAAGAAGCACTCAGAGTTGTTTAATATATGTATAATATATATGAAATCTTAATAAATACATATTAAACTAAACTTAGCCCAAATGGTCTTCGAACATTTCTGTTCAAGTCTTCCTGAAGACATTGAAAACTCAGTAAAAATTAACCAAGTTGATTCAATGTAACTGCATTCCACCAAACCAAAGATATTAACACCTTGCCATCAAGTCAATTGCAATTGAGGATTATCCTCTGCTTTGCAGAATACATTACCAAGTAGAATTGCTCAATAGGATTTTTTTAAATGTAAAAGGCATGGAAGCAATTAATCAGGCCATTCTTCCAAGATGCCACCGAGTGAGTTAAAACAATCAACTTATATATTAGGAGACAACTCTTGTGTGCCACCCAGAGAACTTGATTCACTGCAGTCCCCAAAAAATATATTCCTCTCAACTTCCCCATTAAAAATCTTTTCACAAGTGTCTAGTTGTCATTATATTTTAAATAAAAAGTTGCACAGGATTTGGTCAAATTAAAGCAATATTTATTGTTACATCCATTTCTGCGTGTGTTTAACTCACTCATAAAAAAAGACGAATTAAATGCTTGTCTAGTTCTGGAACTCTCTAATTGGATTGTCACAGATGTGTATTAAGATGCCTATGCTATGTCCTTGAACAGCAAAGAAGGCCATGAACTTCACACTCCCCTTGTCCCTTAAATGTTTTCCCTTCTTGATTTCACTGTCGTGTCATCCCTTATAAAGACAAAGACAAAGTGGGTATTTGGAAATGTGATGAGCCATACATGTAATAAAATGGTTTTCTGGTTTTAAGGTTGAATGGCTGGGATGTTCATCGTGGTTTTCACGTCCGCCAATTTTGTGCTAGAATCTTAATTTTCCCTTTTCCACCCAGGGCTTCTGTCAATGCATGTTCTAGTCAAGTCCGACACTTGCTGTTTCGCATTTATCCACCCAGGCCATCCCCTTTCCTGATTATTTTTTAAAACGTCAAACAGAGGCTTACCTGTCTTTCACCTTTCCATTTCTGCCTGGGGAGCTAGTGTCCTGCTCAAATGTCTCATCAGAAAAGTTTCCTGGATTTCACCCAAGTAACCACCTTCTTCACAGTGTGCTTCAGTTGGGAGATAAGGAATTTATTTGTTTATGAATCATGCTATTCTTGATTGTATTATCTAATTTTTTCTTTAACATTTCCTATTTTTTTATTTAAAAAAAATACTCTTTGGTAAGTAAGGCTACTTGGTGTTGTTGCGTTTCATACCTTTTGAGTTAAGCCGGGAGGCCATATTTAGCCGAGTAAAACTGGGACGTTCCACTCCCATGAATAATTACAGTGTCCAAAACTCGCAGGGGCAGCCCTACCTTGTTCTACACTTGATCTTAGCTAAAAGGCCGAGAAGCAATGTCCTACCTTGTTCTAAAGGGTCGCTGCGAGCCATCAACTCAATGGCAATGGGTTTGTTTCTATTTTTATTTTTGTTTTTTAGTCAGGACAGAAATCAAACTCATGGAGCTCATAGGTATTATCTCTCTAACACTTCATCCCATCCGGTCACACAAAGAATGAGAGCTAAGTCATCAACTCAGGGCCAACACAAACCTCAGAAATGACCAGCAGGTAAAGAGCCACTAGTACAGTCATGGATGGGTCACAAATAGATCATATTCTACGTATATGAGGGGATTTCAAAGGTTTATCAAAGCTTGCCAATACCTCTTAATCCAATTTCTCTAAGAATTTTTACAAGCCCCTTAGTGTAGTTGAAAAATATTAATGAGAAGAGGTAAGGGGAAGAAATAAAAGACAGAAATCAAAAGGCACAAAATAAATCCCTGTGGCTAAGAGAAAGCGAAAGATGAACGGGGCAGGGATGAGACACAAAAAAATTCATTAAGTGAAAAACCATACAAGGAGCTAACTTGTATATTATCCTAGGGTATTACTAAAAAGTTTTCTTCCCCTTTTCCATGTCCCTGATACCCTTTCCTATCATTCTAAAAGTGGGGTGTATTTTGTGCATAAGCAGCAGTGACACTGAATCCTGAACGCCCACCATTTATTTTAACTTATACATCCCTGTATGTTTCCTACATTTAAACCTTGCTTCCCCACCCTCGACCCCCGAAAAAAATAAAAGAGTCTGGCAGAAGGATACTTTGTCAGATTGATTTCCATCTCAGGGAAGCATAAGCTTCTGCCAACTCTCACTTTGTGTTACACCGAAGTGGACCTCCAAGCAGCCCTGAAAAAAGTGGACGGCAGAGAGCGCTAAGGGGCTCCGAAAGAACAGAAACACTCTCTCACTGGGGGAAATACGCTCCTGGAATTTCAGGTTGCTTAAGTTGGAGAACAAATAAGACAGAGGCAACTGCTCAAACCAAGGGGGCCGTGCAGGAAAATTGTACAGAAACAGCCCTTTGATGGGAGGCAAGAGAACAGAAATGCTCTAGTCAGCGTTGAAAACTTACCGTTTTTCTGGTAAATGAAAAGATGGCATTCAGGAGCGAGCTCATAGTCTTCTCTCTTTTGGTCAGAATTTACTTTACAGACTGATCACATCCCGTGTCTGGCAGCATGCAGCCTGGCTGTGGGAGGGACACGCTTGCTTCCGTGATGAGCTCTGGGGATAGAACACGCTCTACAGAGAAGCATCCCTTCCTAGAGAGCCCGTTAGGTATTTATACAGATGTCATAGCAATGCACAGACACCCAGACTTGTGCTTGAGCTCCAGAGGTCAATGGCCATCCTCGTCCCCAGACGTCCCAAAGGATTTGCTCACTGAGATACTTAGCGCAGTTAGGATGGGAGCACAGCTAAGCTGGGGGCTACTAATCCCAGACAAGGTTATCCCCAGCCAGGTTTGTCCTCAGAGGAGGAGCGTGCCTGTGTGTTTCAAAGGGACATGTCAACGTCACACAGTACTTCATCAGAGCCAGCCCGATAGGGACAGTGAGGCGGGTAGCGATTGCCATTGGATGTAAAATAATGACGGAAGAGCATCTCCCTTCACTAGTTTCAGTTATTGATTAAAAATGACAAATCCCACCCAGGTCAAGGCAAAGGCCTTCCAGAAACATGAATTAGTAGAGGCAGTGATAACTTTGCACCTCATTTACCCCAGTCATGAGTCTAATCATGACTTTCTGTGGAAAAGGGATCTTCTTATCTATGTAAATGAGCAGAAGAAGCTTTCTTACTTAGCAAAGAATAGTTTTAAAAAGCATTAAGAGGAACAAGGTCTCTTAAATGTCAATGATTAACAGGCATTAGAAAATAATAATTTTCTTGCCCAGAATCTTGTCCACTATCTAGATCACCATCCTTACAGTTAAGTGTTGTTTCATTTATATTTTCCAAACTTCATATACAATTTAGTTAAAAGTATTTTTCTACTACATATGCTATTTTTAAGGAATAGACAACCCTTTACATTTCTTGAATAATATGTATAACATTTTAAAGGAGAAAATATCATAAACTTGACTTACAACATTAAAATCAAAGAGCCTTATGCTTATGCAGAACACCGCAGTGGGCAATGATTCAGAATTCAGCACTAACCAGAAACCAGAAGTTGGAGGCCACATAAGGGTCAAGAAATATGTGGTACTCTGTACCCATGAAGACTGATCGCCTGAAGACCTTATGGGGCTGTGCTGCAGTGGTTGCACACCTGGCTGTTAACTGCAGGGTGAGCAGCCTGAGACCACCAGATGTCCCGAGAAAGAAAGAGGGACTTTCTCTTCCCACGGAGAGAAATAGTCTTGGAAACTCACAGGGACAGTTCTGTCCTGCGCTATAGGGTCGCTATAATTCGACACCAACTCATTAGCAGTGAATGAAGGATTATCTTACAGAGCCAAGACCAGTCAGAATCAGCTGTTGGCTCTGTGTTTAGATTTTTGGTATGCTTATAACTTTTATACAAATATAACACCAAATTAAAAAATCTTTAGTATATTTAATGCTGTATCATAGTCTTTTATTTTATTTGAGTTAATAGCATAAATCCACAAGAAAAACCTAAACATCATTTTATGATCATATAAATAGTCCTTTGAAATCAATGGAACTATTACAACAGTAAACCTTAGCAAAAGAAGTTTACCATTAACATAGCTCAGAGCTCTCGTGGTTCTAGGTCAGCAGTTCAAACCCAACAGCCACTCTGAGAAAGATGTGCCTTTCTGCCCCCATAACTATTTACAGCCTCAGAAATCCACTAGGACCATGTAACCTTGTCCGATGGGGTTGGAATGAATCACACATGACTCGATGGCAGTGTTTTTTTTGGGGTTTGTGTTAACATGATGTGAGGAGCCCTGGGCTGTAAGGTCAGCAGTTTGAAACCACCAGCCACTCCATAAGAGTAAGGTGAGACTTTCTACTTCTGTGAAGAGTTAGCATCTCAGAAACCCACAGGGCAGTGTCCACCCTGTCTGAAAGGGTCACCAAGAGTCAGAATTGACATGATGGCAGTGAGAAATTTCTGATTTGTTTGTTTAAGGAGTGTTGGTAATGCCGTGAGTTAGGCATTGTGCTGTTAAATACATGATTAGGGGTCCAAACCGACCAGTTCCTCAGGGCAAGGATGAGGCTGCCAGCTCTGGTAAAGATTTGGAGAGTCAGAAATACCATAGAGGATCACTATGACGCAGAAACAGCTCGATGACCATGCGTTTGGGGGCTTTATGGAAATAATTTAGTTATTATGTAATCAACCTATACAAAGACATATAGTAAAGATAAAGTCAGGTTTGGGAATACAGTGTTACAGATTTTCTCTTTCTACTTATTTTAAAATTCTGATTCTGCACTCTACAACTGTCACTGTACCCTAATTTAACACTCACATATTGAAAGTGGTTTTCATTCACCCACCGCCTGGTTAGCCTCCAAACACAGCACAGCAGTGATTGGAAGCAGTGCACGAGGAACAGGGTCCAAATCCATTCCTGCAATGGGAGTTCCAACTCATAGGAAACCTATGGATCATAAGATAACTGCCTCATAATGTCCCAAGGCTATAATCTTTACGCATGTGTCCTACCAACTCTGCCTGGCAGGGGTCGGGTGAGTTCAAATTGCTCACTTTTCGGTTAGCACCTGAACACTTACCCACCGTGCACTCTCAGACACTAAAATTATGGGGTGTGCATATGGACATTTGTAGGTTATCTGGCAACACCAAATGTGGTGTTGCTGGTTATCATCTAGTTGGTGGCAGCTCATGGCCCCCTATGTGTTTCAGAGGAGAACTGATTAGTAGCATTTTCAGAAGCAGGCTCTGAGTCTTGTCGTCTGAGACACCGTTTGGGCTGTGAAGTTTTAGGCTTGTACTTCAAATGAGTCTATTCCCGCTATGCGCAAAATGTGTATTACAAGATCAGAGTAGAAATGGAAGACTTACTGGAGCCTATTCCTATGACCTAAGTGATGATGGCAGCTCAGGCCAAAATTCTAGGAGAGTTCATGGGAAAATACAATAAATTCAACATACGTTATCTTTTAATGGTCAGTATATTTTTTCCTAAAGGTAAAGTGTGAACAGTTGTGTCATAAAAGTATTTGATTTCAAATCGTTAACTTAGGAAAGTGGAATAATAACTTTTCCAGGAGAAGATTGCAAATAGAACATGCGTGGACAAGGAGGATCAATCATTAATTACTAGAATATGTACTAAACATATAAAGAAAGATGTCATGTAGGTTATTCAATACAGAACTCTGGTGTTCATGTAGGACTGTGGCCCTCACCTGTGGGTTGAGACCCTATTGGGGGTCGATCGACCCTTTCACGGAGGTCACACAATTCATAACAGTAGCAAATTTATAGTTATGAAATATCAACGATAATAATTTTATGGTTGGGGGTACCCACAACATGAGAAACTGTCTTAAAGGGTCGTGGCAGTAGGAAGGTTGAGAACCAGGGTAGGAGGTTTGAAGTGGAGAGATAATTATGATAGTCATCGTTATCGAGACTGGATTGATAGCCATCATGACCATTATTTCAATTTCAATAGTTGTTTTTAAAAGTAGGTTGTATATATTTAGTAGTTTCACTGACACACTATTCACATATATACATTTCAATGCTTATATCACAGTCATAAAGATTTAACTATGGAATGATACACTATTTGTCTTAACTCCCAATTAAATGGTTTTGAAAAGAACAAAAAGTTGTCAAATCTGTCCCAGGCCCTTTCTTCTTCTTAGAAGTCATCATTGTTAGCTCTGCAGTGGAACGTCTATGCTGAACTTTGATTCCCTGAAAGTATATGTGTTCAGAGGAGTCTTATCAAATCTGAATTAATAAGTAAAGTATCCTGTTCACCAATATTCTTCTGCCTAGAAGAAGTTTCCAAACTTGTAATTTTCTTTACTTCATGTCTGTGTATCCTAAAATGTATTAGCACTTCCTCTCCATTGGTACTTCTTCCATCCCTCTTTTCTGCTTGGCCCCATCTTTCCTTCTGTTTCATTACTCTGGTAACCTGTGTCCATGCATAGCAATACTAAACTTATGACATGTCAAGGGACTTGTGGATTCCATATGATACATGCCAGAATATTCCTGTCTCATTGTCTATAAAAATTACTGTCTATAAAACCATTGGGTTAGTTTTCCAGATATTTGTTTTATATTCATTTTCCAAAGTATCAACATTTGAAGGTCTGCTAGTGAAGTCACTGCCAAAGAAAACTCAGGCAAAAATTCTCAATTCTCAAAGTAACATTGAGTTATATAAGTATATGCAATTTATATATACTTATATGTATGTGTGTATGTATGTATATATACACAATATATGGAGGTTTCAAAAACAAGGAGAAAAAATTAATAAATGATCCTGGAAGTATAGACCACAATTTTTTAATCCAATCGTCAGTTGATGGAAATTTGTGTTGCTTCCAGCTCCTTGCAATTGTGAACTGTGCCGCAATGAACATTGGAGCACAGGTGTCTGGCCTTGGTTTGTTTCTTGCCCCTTCTGGGTATATGCCCAGTAGGGGGATTGCTCCATATGTTTTAGATATCACCAGATTGATTTCCATAGTGACTGTACATATTTACAGGCCCACCAGGAGTGGGTGAGAGTTCCTGTCTCCCCAAAGCGCTTCCAAAACTTGTTGCTTTCTGATTTTTTGAATTGGGCTACCTTTGAGGGTATCAGGTGGTACCTCATGGTTGTTTTAATTTGTATTTCTCTTATGGCTAAAGATCGGGAACATTTTCTCATATGTTTGTTGGCCATTCAGATTTGTGCCCTTGTGAAACTTCTGTTCAAGTCCTTTGCCCACCTCTCAAGTGGGCTATTGGTTTTTTTTCTTTTTGGAAGCTAACAGAGTATTGTGGATTTTAGTAATAAGGCCTTTGTCTGATGTGCCATTGCTAAAGATGTTTTCCCAGTCTGTGGACTCTCTCATTACTCTCTTGGTGAATTTTTTTGATGTACACAAGTGTTTTATCTTCAGTATATCCCATTTGTCAATTTTTGCCTCCTTTGTGTGTGTGTCTTACCCTATTTTTGACATCCTGTGTATTCCCTGTGCCAAAGTTCTCAAGTTGCACCCAATTACCTCATTGATGGTCCTAATAGTTTGGGGTTAAACTTCAAGGTCAGTGATCCACCTTGAGTTTATTCTTGGGCATGGATTGAGATAAGGGTCTTGCTTCATTTATCTATCTGATCAGAGCACACGGGAACTGATGAAGGGGGAGGAGGAGAGAGTGGAGCACAGCATGTCTCACCAGGATGTGAGGATGATGTTCCTGAGTAGAGCAGACTGTCCACAGAGAGGACAACATGGCTGACACCACTATGAGACATTATGCCCCTCAGTGACAACGGGTGATACAGGGGACAGCACCGGAGACACAGTGTGGGAATTGTACATGACCTAATCCCACCACAACGATGCAAAACAATGGGGGAATGTAGTGGAACAGCACAGGAATGGAGCGGCAATGTCCCCAGGGAATGCTGAAAGTGGACTTTGGGGCCAGGGCATGGTGTCCCAACAGACTGGACTGGAAAACACTCCTAAAGGCCAACAAACGATCCTTGAACTAACTACCAGCTTTTCTTTCTTGTTATATATATAAAAAAATCTTACCCTAGTGTATGAAGGGGGAAGTGCAGAGTGGAGACCCCCAAAAGCCCATTTGTCGGTCACTGGAGATCCCCTCACAGAGGGGTCTAGGGGAGTAGATGAGTCAGTCAGGGTGCAATGTAGCACCGATGAAGAATACAACTTTCCTCCAAATCCTGGATGCTTCCTCTCCCCCAACTACCATAATCCGAATTCTACCTTGCAATTCTGGATAGAGCAGATGTTGTACACTGGTGCATATAGGAGCTGGGGGCACAGGGAATCCAGGGTGGACGATGCCTTCAGGACCAGGGGTGTGAGGGGCGATACTGGGAGAGTAGAGGGGGAGTGGGTTGGAAAGGGGAAACCGATTACAAGGATCTACATGTGACATCAACCCTGGGGGACAGACAACAGAGAAGGGGGTGAAGGGAGATGCCAGATGTGGCAAGATATCACAAAATAATAATATATAAATTATCAAGGGCTCATGAGAGAGGGAGGAGAGGTGAGGGAGGGGAAAAAAAGAGAACCTGATGCAAAGGAGAGCAAATGCTTTGAAAATGATTAGGGCAAAGAATGTACAGATGTGCTTTATACAATTCATGTATGTGTATGTATGTATTGTGATAAGAGTTGTATGAGCCCCTAATAAAATGTTTCCAAAAAAAATCCTGGAAGTATTCCATGAACTCCTGAATCCTCCTGGAAAACACACGCACACACACACACACACACACACACACACATATGCTTAACTAAAACAAGGTATTACTACTAGCGTTTCGGTTCATATAAACACAGATTTATTCCAAACAAAGTAGCTCCAAATATATCTCAGTAATCAGTTGGCTCAATAATGCACCTTTCTTAGTCTCATACAGGTGTTTTCAAAACTAAGTCCCATCAAAACCGTGTCTTTGGACTAGGCAGGCTGGGCCATTTAAACAGAGGTCTGTTTATACAGCTGTGATAGCCAGGGGCATCCCAAAGGCATAATCTTGACAGATTTCTTCAAAGTACCCAGGACAATCCTGAAGCTTCTTATGACATTTTTTTTGACAATTAGTATTGGTGAAAAAATCCCCAGAAAGAAATGCACGAAGGAATTTTTTTTTGCATGTGATAATGTGCCTGCTTATTATTTGGGTTATTAAGGGTTGTCCTATGAAATTTTGTTAGAAAAAGGTATACCTTCCACCTTACAATCTTGTTATTAGTCTGTTAAACTGCTTTTTTTAATTTCAAAATGCAAAACAATAAAAAAGCTAAAGGGAATATGCTTTGAGTCACCTAAGAATATCAGAACTGGTGAGGTGCAAATTGAAGAGAACAGAATATGTCAGGAAAACGATTAGAGAATGCAAATACCACCTTCAAGTTGAAAGACATGCGTTGCTGTTAGTGATGCCGTTGGGTGCCATTGCATCTCTTCCTGCTTCTCTCTTACTAAGAACAACAGAACAAAACAATGTGCAGCCACGTTGCATCTTCACAATGATCATGCTTGAGCCCACTATGTGTCAGCCTGTCTTGGTGATAGTGTTCTTCCTTTTCATTGACCCTCTACTTTGTTAGTCGTGAATTCCATTTCCAAACTGATCTCTCCTGATAACATATCCACAGTCTCTAAGATGAAGACTCACCCTTCTAGCCTTTAAGGAGTACGCTGGTTGTGCTTCCTGTGAGACTAGCTGTGTGTCTCTCTAGAAGTCCATGGAAATTCAAAAGCACCAAAAAGCTTGGTTTGATTATTGGTCAATAAGTGCCTCTCCAAAAACAAAATTCTTATAGTAAACCCAATACCATTTGATATTTCCTTGATACGCCTAGAAATTTGACAAGTGAAATTATTGGTTATGTTCTTCTGTAGTCTTATGAAGAAAGATTGCTCTCCACACAAAAATGGGACCACCTCTAGTACTAATGGGCACTTTTCTTCTTTGATATACTTAGGTCCACATTTCCAAATTGAGTGTCACATTTCTAGGGCTACTTTCTCTCTAAACGGATTATTATAATATGTGGGTCTTTTTCCCCCTCTATATGTCAGTTGTTCTATTTTTGTATTACATATCACTTCAAACAAATGCTTATTATTATTGTAATTAGCCATGCTAGTTATACATATGCTAATTATTATAATGTAACTCTCACAATTGTAACCAATTCACCAAACAAAGCATGTGTTCTTTGGTAATTGATTTAATTCCCACTAAAAATTTAGCTGGAACAAAATTTAATGGATGAATAAATATTAACATGATGAATAAGAAAAGATATTAAATCATATAGTAAGAAATATTAGCTGAATACTGTTTGTAGGTATGAGCACTAGAATTGTCCTTATTTCAATAAGAGATCATGGATTATCTTCCTGTATGTATCCAAGAGATAAGTGAAAACATGATTTTTACCATACTTTCTTTTTCTTACCTTAATGATGATTCAACAGCATCAATTGTGGCTTAAATAGCTAGTACTTTTGTTTCTATCACATCCTTATGGTAGTCTTATTTTATTGACTCTTGAACGAGAGAAGACCACAGATATTACTGCCAGGACTAGCTTGCCATCAAAATAAGCCAGTAAAAAATCAGAGACAATTTATTAAACATGGATTAGAGAAGGTCAAACCAGAATAATTTCAGAAAGAGTCAGGTGCTGATATATACACATCTGGTTCAAAAAGTGCAAAGGAGCAGGAGTATCAATACAGAGAGCACAAGGCGAGAATGGGCTTGTGGTCCCACAAATATTCCTGTACTTGACATTCTGTTGCTTTCTGTAGCATTGGCTCAGAGTAAGATTATAGGTCTGTCTTCACTTTATCTCTTTCCTCACCCAAACATCTACTACTTCTTGCAAAGGATTCCACTGCTCCGTCAGGATGGAAGAGTTTCGCTTCTCTGCGAATTCATTTGAATTGTTGGAGATTGATCAAGTAGAGTCCTCTGTTCTTTCCTCATATCTGTTTGCACCATTGTTTTCTCATGGCGTTTTTCACGTCTGCATTCCTCAGAGTGTAAATAAGAGGGTTGAGCAAGGGTGTGCCAATGGTGAAAAATACAGCCACTGTCTTGTCCACAGGAAAGGTGATTGGAGGGCGAGTGTATGTGAAGATACATGGAACAAAGAATAAGATGACAACGATGATGTGGGAAGTGCAGGTGGAGAGCGCTTTCTTTCTTCCTTCTGCACTCTTGTTCCTCAAAGAGTGTAAGATGAAAATGTAGGAGATAATGAGGATTATGAAACTAATCATGCAAATTGCCCCACTATTAAACACTATGAGTAGATTTATAGTATAGGTGTCTGTGCAGGCAAGTTGCAACAAAGGATGCAATTCACAGATATAATGGTCAATAACATTGGGGCCACAGAAGGGTAATTGCAAAATTAATATAATCTGTATTAATGAGTGGATACAGGATCCCACCCAGGCCAAATACATCATTGTACTACAGGCTCGTTGGTTCATGATGGTTGTGTATCTCAGGGGCTTACAAATTGCCACATAGCGATCAAAGGACATAACTATGAGCACCAAGATCTCCAGGCACCCAAAAAAATGGGCTGAAAAAAGTTGAGTCATGCATGCATTGAAGGAGATGACTTTCTTCTTAGAGAGCGCATCTACAACCAGTCTGGGACCTATGGTTGTGGCAAGGCAGGCATCAACAAAGGATAAGTGGGAAAGGAAGAAATACAAGGGACCCCCTAGCATCCGACTGTATCTGATGGTGATCACAATAAATGAGTTAGCCAGCAGAGTTGCAAGATAGAGAAACAAGACGACAACAAACACAAATTTCTCCTTCAGGGCATCCTGCGTCAATCCAAGTAGAATGAACTCAGTGACGCTGTTGTTCAGCTCCATGGTCATAATTTAGATAAATGGATGCAGCTGATAAATGGTTTATCTGCAAAGAAAAATGTGAAAGTGTGACTTGGTAATGAATGCTGACTTGGACCAGAAAACCACTTTAGGTTTCTCATCTGTAGCAGTAGGTCCTTAGGGAATCTCTCCTTTGGTCTAGATGATTTGATTGATTCTCAGTCGAAACAACACATTTGTAGCCCCCAGTCATCTGTCCATGGAGGATTGTTTGCAGCAACAATTCTGAACCTGTTTCAATAGCTTTTCTTGATGTAGGTGAAATATGAAGATAGTTTTCATGATCTATTGCCAAAAAAAGCAATGACACTCCTATGGATTACAATGCATGACACTCATTGCACACATGGTTATCAAGATTCAGAGGCAACTTGACAGCAGCTAAAAAAAATCACTACGACTTTTCATTGTTGATGCCTATGCATAGAATTTACATACAAGCTTTGGCTCAGGGTCTTCATTATTGTATCAAAATATTTTGTGCAGAACCACAGGAGAGTGTGAAGTGTGCTTTCTGATGAATTCTGAGAATCGCTGTATGACCCTGAAGAAACCACTTTAATGACTTTTAATGTTTTTTTTCTAAAACTTAAGTTCAAGCGGACACTTTAATAAGTTATGTAAGAAGCCCTGGGGGTCGGAGTGGTTAAGTACTAGGCTGCTATGGATGATGGGTGGTGAAACCCATCAACTGCTCTGTGAAAGAAAGATCTGGGAGCCTGCTTCTCTAAGAGAACAGCCAGAAATCCCTGTGCAGCAATTCTGCTCTGTCATAAGGGGTCATATGTGTCAGAGGAAGCTCAGAGGAAATGCTCTTTTGTTGTTGTTTTATTCAAATACATGAAATATGTGTCTATTTATATCTGAAAAACCATATTACTTCAAATATTAAATTGGAGATTCTTTGGTGTGCGAATCATGTAAAAATATGCTCTAGTTATACCTGTCCTATCTGAGTCTTGTTTCAGTTATACTTTTAGAAAAAAAATATTTCTTCAACTTTTGATTTTTAGTCTTACCTTAAATATAGGTCAGAGAAAATTAGATGTCTAAAAATATCATCAATACTAGTCTTATTTAACACACTGAGACCAAAATGAAATTGCAGATTTCAATATGAAAATCTGAAATTTCCTAGTAGGCTTTCAAGCATTAAGGTTTTGAATAAGAATGTATCAAATTTCACAGAATAACATTAATATTTAAAAATCAGTAGCTCCAATAGTTGTGTAGCAGAGCAATAGAAAAAAATTAAACTTATTTCTTGACAATGCAGCAGAGGGAAACAAATACAATCTGTGTGATAACACCAGTTATAGCAAGCAGCAGATACAAGTGTAAATTCCAATTACTTCTGATGGAAAAACAATGAAGCGAATTAAGTAGTATTTGGTTGTATATACTATGTTTCCAATTGGGATTAAGTAGATGCACCCAGTAAGTAGAAAGAGAGAAGCAGGTATTGTTTCAGGTAAACACAGGAATGGCTATCATAAAATCTGTCCTCTCAAGAAACCAAACAGGCAAGTTATACAATTCTATCTTGCTCTATATTACATAAGCAAAGAGAATATTTTGCATCTGAATATAAGTAGGAAAACCTTGATGAATGTCTCTGAATTCAACCGGTGTTTTCTAATTCTCTTGAGCAGTCCACTATCCAACCACCCTTTTATTGTGGGATATCATAATAGGGGAACATGTTGTTAACACTTCCATACTATCTGTAATTATAATTTTAGGCTATATTGAAATATTATTACAATATTAGTTATATCTTGTCTGAGTTCTACCCTTGCCCACAAAAGTCTCTTGTTATTCCAAAATAGACATCTGCCTCAATTTCTTACACTCTTAGGTTTTCTAAGTACTTTTATTGATCATGTTGTGAAGTGAATAATGTATTTCTAATATATACTTTTTTATTCCATGAGCTTAATGTAGGCAGCCTGTCACTTATTGAATTGTTTGGTTACACACTTTTGGATGCTTGGAAGATACTGTCATTCAACTTGTTTTCTTTATCAATCTTATGCTAAGATTGATCTGTGGTAGAGCTTTGCCAAGTACAGTCAGGCTGTAATGGACATTGGATGTTTTCAGGTAGCCTTTTTTTTCACCATTTAACCCACTTATCTCGTAGCTCAGATAAATCATCATATCATGACCACAAAGGTAAATTATGTTCTCCAAAAATGCAGTCCCACAACACCAAAAAATATACCAATTGACACATAAAGTGTAATCCTTGTTTCCAAGATCAACATGGTAAATTCATGGTGGGACAAAAATGTCAATGCAAAAAATGACGTACACACAAAGTATGTATGAATGAAGGGGAAGGGCAGAGACTGGAAGGAAGTAAAGAAGGGGAGAAGTGACAGTGAGAGAATGGCTGGGCAGGAAGAAGACTATGGGGACAGGACGCAGAATTACATACAGAACAGACGCAAAAAGAAAGTTACTGAGAGCAGTGGAACTCCCAATTAGAACACAGAGTTGTTTTTTTTCTTCTCCTTCTTCATTTGCTTCCATCTCTCCTAGCAGGTGCCATTACAAGTCATGGGCTAGGGTTGTCATGGGTTTTGAACATGTAAGACAAGTGAGTAAATATATAGCTTTCTTTCACAACTTGCCCCTAAAAGTCACCACTGAACTTCGAAGTCTGTAAAAAAGAGACCATAACAATCAAAATTTCTGCCAGGCTGACTTTCACGCCATCTTGGAGTTTGTTCCTCCTGGCGTTAGCAGGGGAGATTTTGATGGAGAAGGTGGAGAGGCTCTGAGGGCAGGGAAGGTGTAGGCATCCTGGTCTTCCTTCACCCTTGCTCATGGAAGCACTCCCTAGAAGCACCGCACAAACTGAGCACAATTCCCACTGAATACAACTGCCACCATAGCCTTTTTGGAAAGGAATTGTTAAGAACAATTTTTAGACCAAGTTAAGCACTTACCTCTTTTCCTATGTTCACATGACTGTCTTTCAATATGATATTATGTTTCATGCCATTGGCTATAATTACTTAGGCAGTGAATCAGGGGAATCTCAGCTGAAATCAGGAAGTAGAAGTCATTGATGTGCCTCCAGGAGGTGATGGAGAGGAGGCTTTATGAAGAGAGGAGGCTGCATCTGCCAACTTTACCTGGTTTCCCCAGAAACAGCTGCTGTGGCAAAGGGTTCATAACACTGTGTAGTTTATGGAAGATGGGGCGAAGGTACATTGTTTGCATCTGGTTCTTGACAAAATTCTTTATGGAGCAGCAATTTCAGTAAACTGAGAGACAGACACCTCTAAGGCCAGTTCCCTTCCAAACGTTATTTAAGGACAGGAGTGATGTTTCACTTTACAAATACTGTTCTCAGTACTCATGCCAATTCATAGACTATTTTATAAATGTCCACCACAGGCTTTCAGCCTTGGGAGCTATAAGGACGCCAAGATTCACAACACAATCCCAGAGGACAGTCCAATGAGCACCCAGTTACCTAGTCCAAGGAAAAAAGCAAACCTGGGGCCAATTACGTAAACTCCAACTCACTCTGAACACTTGTGAGAAAACGTCAATCTCTTCTCCTGAAGATGGCTTAAACCCATTTCTTCTAGAAGTATGAACATTTCCAAGCCAATTAAAGGCTCATGTCATGAAATCTGTGTGGTAGATGGGAATTCTGATCACTACTTTGTACTGTGTGCACTTCATTAAGGACATTTGTTAACCTCTTTAGCTTTCAATTTCCTCTGTTGTAGGTAATTGGAAATAGTTATTATTTATTACTTTCAGCAATAGTAATATTATGTTCTCCCCTTTAAAATCCTATCTAAAATTTTAAGTCAGTTTAGAAAGAAAGATGGATGACAAAGGACAAAGTTAAGGAATTATTAAATACTTGTCTTAGCCATGAGTCGGAATACACTAGGTGGCAGTGGGATTGTTTGTTTTTATTTCTGGATGATTTGTTTTAATTTCAAGATATGTGCTTTCTCACTCATAGCAACAGTGGGTTCAAACATCAGAACACTTGTGCTTTGTGTTGGTGTACAAAATGTTGCTATGAGTTGGAACTGACTCAAAGGCACTGAAAACCACAACTTATAGTGAAACATAGCTGGATTTTTAATTTTTTTAAAACGTAGTTTCAGTTATGAACGATGGAATAAATTATATTGCAAAATCACTTTCCTCTTTGGGAGCTGTGGCCTAAGAATCATCTCCCAACTGCCCTCGTGCCTGCCACAGTGAGGATGAAGTGAAGTTCGACCTGACCTGGGCATGAGGTAGAGAGATGAGAGACCGCAATGAAGGAAATGGGGTGTCATGCATGTCCGATTGCAAAACCTCTTTTTCACTTTAGTTTAATTGACAATCAGCGGGTCCAAATGTCTTCCAGGAAATCATGCCCAACATATGGCTGATTATTGGTGCATGCAGGGAAGGAGAATTTTGAGGTAGACTTTTGTGAGTCACTTAAAATCTATGAGCCTCAACTTCGCCATGAATTAAATAGGAAGCAGACGAACTGTGTCCCATGAATTTTGAATGCGTGTTCAGGAGAGGTCAGTTACTGGAAAAGGACACAGGCTCGGTAAAGTAGAAGGGCAGCAAATAAGAGGAAGACCCTTGACCACAGGGGTTGACACTGTGGCTTCAGCAGGGAGCTCAAGCATCAGGACAATGGTGAGTGTGTGGCTCCTTCAGCAGCACATGGTCCCTGTGAGTCAGATGGGCCTCAGAGCTCCTGACAACAGAAACGTGGGGCAGAGCTCATCATGGAAATGTTCCATGGCAGGAATTCACAAGCGCGGACAGCAGTGAGACCGTTACCCCACATGTTAAGTTAGATTCGTGTCTAATTTTAATTTTTTATCTCATCAATGTGAGATGGGTACTGAATAATTCAGAAACTGACAGGTTTTACATTCAATCAATAAAATGCAAAAAGCAAGCAAGAAATTATTTTACTACTCATTTGGGCTTTTTGAATAAAATTTCAATACTAACACTTATTTCCTAGGGGGTAGGAGAAAAACAGAGAACGAAAGAATGAGCATGATATCTTTATATTTTATGGATATAGGGACTGATTAGCATAGTGTCCGCACTTGAAATATTCTCAATAGGCATTTAAAATATAAGCTCTGTTGATTTTCAGGATGAAGGGACAAATCTCGGTAATAATTCAGTAATAAAATGATAGGTTTATCTTTACAAACTTGAGTTTCAGCATTTTACATATACTGTTAAGTTTGATAAAGGGAAGGTATTAGACTTACATCCGTTGACTCAACAGATAGTTACCGTGATTTTGCAACACATGTGATACATTAGTGAGCTGTATAGAAACCAATCATCTGCCTCATAATTTATTTGAGACAGAAGAATAAGCTTATTTGAAATAGGGGAATAATTGTGTAGGATGTCGGAAGTTGATAATCGTTTTAGATAAGTGAAGAGTAGCCAGAAGAGGGGATGAGAGCCAAGATGGAGACTGCTCTTTTGGAAAACATAGACGGAGTGCAGATATGTGTGAATTTGAGTGCTTATTTTATTCACTATTGCCTAAAACTGAATTATTTTTACTAGGGTAGACAACGCCAACAACATTGCAATCACCAACTATATTGAATGACTTCCTCTTTAGAATCGCATTCAACCTACTTTCCAATCGCGGACACCTGCGGCTTATATTCAACCGGTGAACAATTTTACACCTGCAACGTTGATATCATTTTGTTCAAAATGGTCCTATGAATCTACCTTCCTTCCTTTCCCACAGCTGATTGGTGTTGGATGGTCACCGGACGCAAAACGCAAAAAATTACCCATCAAGTTCATGTATATTAGACACTAACACATATCTATTGACAGGTCATATTCATAAAGCAATCAATATCTACAGCCTATAAAAAAACATCATTGCTTAGGAAGGAAAATATATTCAAACATGCCTAGATTTTTATGGCATGCATCCACCACATGAATAAATATTTGACACCATTTTGAGATATTATTTTCTATTCTCTATGTGACTCTAGCCTATTTGAACTTATGTAAGGTATTTTAATTGCAAATGTTACATTTAGGACGGTGATGATAGCAAAGGAGCCCTATGGCACAGTGTTTAAGCTCTTGGCTGCTTCATGTGACAGACAGATGGGCAGCCTGCTCCCATAAAGACCATCACTTTGGCACCAACACAGTGCAGCTTCACTCTGTTATTTTGGGTGACTGTTACCAAAATGAGGCCCAAATTTTCAAGCCTCTCAAATCCTTGGTTTTTGTCATGTTAGCAAGAAAGATTTTAGGCGAGGGCCAATATTCAGACACGAGTCAGAGAAAAGGTTGGCACAGAAAGAGGAATATTTTGGAGAAGAAATTAAAGGACCCTCAGCCTGTCTACAAGGTCTGGCAAACTGGCAGCTGGACTTTAGATTCTGCAAATGGCAGACTGCTCACCCAGGGCGGGAATTTTGTCGGGTCTTCTGTTATTGACTATTCATCTGCAGTGTACCCTCTTGTTTTCAGATATGTGCATTCGGGTACCCCAGCACCCCAGATTTTATACTGTGCTCTTGTCTCAGACCCCAGACTCAAGAGTCTCTGCAGTCATTGTGGGGGTGTATGAACAGCATGTCTTCTCTCCAGGACATTTTATTATCTCAATGTCCCCGGTTTCTTCCCTTGGTAAGGGAATGGGTGGATTCTGTCCTTCACCTAGCTTCCTTTGCGCTGAAGGGCTCTGTGCAGAAGCCTGTCTTCCCCTAGACTTGATCTCCAGTGGACCAAATGGGAGACAATCCTGGTCAACTAATGAACTCATGAGACTCAGGAAAGGCAGAAGCCAGGTCATGATCAGAACTTCCACTCTAGATTTACTTGGAACACATAACTCCATAATTTAACTCAAATCCATTGTTATTGCCTATAGATCTTCATCATTGCGTGAAATAAAACCTGATGGGCATTTTGTGTTTATGGATGGTGTCTTTGGCGTTTCATTTACCATCTCATTGTTTCCAACCCAAGCCTCACTTGGCAGGACTGGGAGACAAAGACAGAGCTGGATGAACATGAAAAGGTAAAGCAAGGGAGTTGCCTATCTAGACTGTAAAATAAAATTAAATATCCTAACAGAACGATTCCTGTTATGGTTCCAATTATGACATATCAAATCTCCATGTATCCCCAAAGCTAGGAGGATAAATTCTAAAACGTGGTTAATAAAAAACATTCACCTAATATCTAAGTAGCCTTCATGTGAGCTGCAAGTCACTCAGGAAAGTGAGCGCTGTCAGCTACATTAACCATAGCATCGATCTCTTGTATGGCCATACATCAAGGGCATTTTCTCTGGAAGAGCCAAATATAAATTGAGACAAGAATATCAGGTTTTTAAACTAAGTAATACAATGATCTATTTACCCAAATGCAATTCCTTAAATGATCGTGACCAAATAACACTAATCAATTGTCCAAGAGTAGTCCTTCAGCCTCTGGGGAATTTTCTGGTTTACAAAGTTTATTCCAGGCTATAAATTGACTTTCTCCTTCTGCACATAGTGGACTCTGGACCCTGTGTCTCTAGAGGTCAGAGCTGCTATTCAGACACAATGAGCTTCCGGCCAGCTCCTTCTTTGAAAGCAGGAGAAAAACGTGTACAGTCCTGAGGTAACACTGGCTTTGCACTGGGTGTAGTTCTGTTTCTGTAGAGGGTGGAACACAAAATATCAAAGAGAGAGATGCAGAATCTCCATAATAGATATGAAAAAAGGAATACAGATATTTGATCATTGGTCTGCAACTAAGTCAGTGATCTTGCCCACTTTATTCTAGATCATTAAACACCCTCACCAACAATGAACTGTCATTGTGAAAGTGTATAGGTGAATCTAAGAAAACAAAAGAGCAAAGAAAAACAAATGATAATTTAATCATGACAGGGTTAAAAAGTTCCAGAATACAGACACAGAAGGTGCAGGAGGGGAGGAGAGAAAGAGAGAGTCAGAGCTACTCTCATTTTAAATACACACAATTTATTGCTTGTCAATTGTACTTCAATCAAGGGTGTAAACTATTTTGTGATTGAGGAAGAGTAACCAAAAGAGGAACTTGAGATGGGAGACCCTTCTCCAAAGCAAGAAAAATCAGATCTCAGTGAGGGGTGCCATAGCCCCGCAGACACTGCCACGTATGCTAAGGAAGCAGGAGCAGTGTCCCCAGAATGTAGACAGACCTATGACAACACCAAGTGTGATGGATGGAGGGCAGGGACCCAGCTCAGCAGCTCACTAGCTCACCAGCAGGCCTGTATCAGGGCAGTGTGTATGTGCAAAGATGAAGGATGTAGGGAAACAACCTCTTGGGTGCAGGTGGAAGAGGCTGACGATAAATGTCCAGGTGTAGTCAGGACACTGGGAGTCATGGTGCAGCTTAATGGAGCATGGCAAGCCCTGGGCAGAGCACTTTTGACAATGTACAAGGGGAGTACAAGGATTACTAGCTGAAAGTTCCTGAACCAGGAGAAGAAACCCTTCCGTTGGCCATATGCCCTTTTACTCTCTCCTGGTATCCTCTATAGAAATTGTCAAGGGATCCATTCTGTTACTTCAGAATAGGTAATAAAAAAGTGAATTAAGCTAGAGTTAATAGTTTTGTGAACTTAACATAATTATGTTAAGTGAAGTAAGTCATGAATTCATCACTGCTCTTTAGCAATGCATAGTACTCTATTGTATGGGAATTTGGCTTGTTTCCAACTCCTTGCAATTGTGAACTATGTGGCAATGAACATTGGAGCACAGATGTCGGGCCGTGATTTGTTGAAAACTTACCATTTTCCTGGTAAATGAAAAGATGGCATTCAGTAGGGAGCTCATAGTTTTCTTTCTTTCGGTCAGAATTTACTTTACAGACGGATCACGTCCCGTGCCTGGCAGCATAGAGCCTGGCTGTGGGAGGGACACGCTGGCTTCCGTGATGAGCTCTGGGGATAGAACACGCTCTACAGAGAAGCATCTCTTCCTAGAGAGCCCGTTAGGTATTTATACATATGTCATAGCAATGCACAGACACCCTGACTTGTGCTTGAGCTACAGAGGTCAATGGCCATCCTCATCCCCAGACGTCCCAAAGGATTTGCTCACTGAGATACTTAGCACAGTTAGGATGGGAGCACAGCTAAGCTGGGGGCTATTCATCCCAGACAAGGTTATCCCCAGCCAGGTTTGTCCTCAGAGGAGGCACGTGCCTGTGTGTTTCAAAGGGATATGCCACCGTCACACAGTACTTCATCAGAGGCAGCTCGACAGGGACAATGAGGAGGGTAGAGATTGCCATTGGATGTAAGATAATGACGGAAGTGCATCTCCCTTCACTGGTTTCAGTTATTGATAAAAAATGTCAAACCCCACCCACAGTCAAGGAAAAGACCTTCCAGAAGCACGAATTAGTAGAAGTGGAGATAACTTTGCACCTCATTTACCCCAGTCATGGGTCTAATCATGACTTTCTGTGGAAAAGGGATCTTCTTATCTATGTAAATGAGTAGAGGAAGCTTTCTTAGTTGGGAAAGAATAGTTTTAAAAGCATTAAGAGGAACAAGAACTTTTACATGTCAATGATCATCTAGCATTAGACAATAATAATTGTCTTGCCAAGAATCCTATCCACTATCTAGATCACCTCCTTATGGTTAAATCTTGTTTCATACAATTTAGTTAAAAGTCTTTTTCTACTACATATGCTTTTTTAAGGAATGGAGAACCCTTTAAATATTTTGAATAATATGCATAACAGTTTTAAAGAGATAATATAATAAAATTCAGTTCTGACAAAATTTTAGTAATGCATGGGTAAACATTACAAGCAAAGAGCCTTATCCTTCTACTGGGAACCTGAGTGGGCAATGGTTAAGAATTCAGCACTGCTGACCCTACCATGGGACATGACATCCCTCACTGACCCATAAGCCTACAGGGGACAACACTGGAGATAGAGTGTGGGAATTCCGCCCCATCGAATCTAACCAAACCAGGGAAAAACACTAAAGGCATGCAACAGAAGAACAAGGGTACCAGAGCAACGAAGTCCACAGGGAATTCCAAATATAGACTTTGGGGCCAGGGCTCAGTTCCTCATCAGACTCGACTGGAAAACACTCCTAAAGACCAACAAACAGTCCTTGAACAAATTAAAAGCTTTTCTTCATTGTTGCTAAGTTTTGTCATTGGCTTGTTGGTTTTGTTTTATTTTCTTTTGTTGCTTGATTTTGTTCTGTCTTATTTGTACATGTTATTATCTCTGCAGGTCTGTCTAAATAAGATAGGCTGGATGAACAATTTGGAGGAGAAAACAAGAGGACCGACATTTCCAGGGGGATATGGGAGAAGGGGAGGTGGTAGGAAAGGGAGTGGTGTTAACAAACCCAGGGACAAGGTAACAACAAAATGATCCAAATTAGTAGTGAGATGGCTGTAGGAGGCCTGGTAGGGTGTGACCAGGGGAATTGTAACCGAGAGGAATTACTGAAACCCAAATGAAGGATGAACCTGATAGTGGGGCAAGAGGAAAGTAAATAGAAATAGAGGAAAGAGCTAGGAGGCAAAGGAAATATTGAGAGGTCGAAATAAAAGCATGTACATATGTAAATACATTTATATATAAGGATGTGGAAATAGATCTATGTGCATATATGTATAGGTTTAGTATTAAGGTAGCAGATGGACATTGGCCCTCCACTCAAGTACTCCCTCAATGCAATAATGCTTTGTTGTATTAAACTGGCATTCCAGGATGCTCACCTTCTGACACAATCGCTGAAGACAAAGTGGTTCATAGGCAAATGTATTGAAGAAAGCTGATGTTGGCCGGCTATAAAAAGATATAGCATCTTGATTTTAAATGCTTAAAGGCAAACAATCAGCCATCTAGCTGAGAAGCACCAAAGCCCACACGGAAGTTGCACACCAGCTTGCGTGATCACGAGGTTACGAAGAGATCAGTTATCAGGCATCAAAGAACAACAACAACAACAAAAATCAAAATTGTGTGCTCACCTCCCCAGTGTGATCGCTGAAGACAATTGTGTGCATAAGCAAATATGGTGAAGAAAGCTGATGGTGAATGGTGTGTTAGTCTGGGTGTGGGTATTTTAGATAAACAAATACATAGAAACTCATGTGTAAGAGAGAGTTTTATGTAAAGGTTAAGTGTGCCTCAAGAAAACATCCCAACCCAGTGCTACCAAAGTCCACAAGTCCCAACATTAATCCATTAACCCATATTCCCAACACCAATCCACAAAATCCTCCGCCATCCCACAAATCTGACACAATAATGCCTACTGCAGGAGGAAAGCCGAGTCAGTGAACGTGTAAGCATCTCAGCGTTTGCAGGGGCCTCCATGTGGCTGCTCCAGCACCCAGTGCTGCATCGGGGTAGGTCCATGAGGCTTCTCCTCAGGGACGTCCTGTAGGAAGGGAGCCCAACCTGCTAGAGCAGGGAAAAGGCCAAGGCAACTTCACCCTGGTGAGACCATCAGAAAGCCAAAGACCGGAGAACTTGAAAGGCGAGGCTCACTGAGCCATATATCTCTCCACCGGTCAATTAACCCCTTCATGTGTTAATTGGCCAGGTTGGCACAATAAACTAACTCACAAAGCCATCAGATGTACATTGAGCCTCCACTCAAGTACTCCCTCAATGCAATAATATTTTGTTCTAAAAACCTGGCATTCTGTGATGTTCACCCTCCCAACATAATCACTGAAGACAAAGCAGGCTCTTAAGCAAATGTGTTGAAGAAAGCTGATGGTGCTCAGCTATCAAAAGATAGAGACTCTGGGGTCTTAAAGGCTTGAAGGTAATCAGGTAGGCATCTACCTGAGAAGCAACAAAGCCATATGGAAGAAGTACACTAGCCTCTGTGATCACGAGGTGTGGAAGGAATCAGGTATCAGATATCATCAGACTCAAATATCATATCATTGTGAATGAGGGGCAGTGCAGAGTAGAGACCCAAAGACCATCTATAGGCAATTGGACGTGCCCTTAAGGAAGGGTTGTGGGGAAGAGACAAGTTAGTCAGGGTGCATTGTAGCAACGATGAAACATACAACTTTCCTCTAGTTACTAAATGTTTCCTCTACTCCAACTGTCATGATCCCAATTCTACCTAACAAATCTGACTAGACCAGAGGATGTACACTGGTACAGATAGGAATGGGAAACACAGAGAATCCAGGGCAGATGATTCCTTCAGGACCAGTGGTGAGAGTGGCAATACCAGGAGGGTGGGGTAGAGAGGGGGAACCGATTTTAAGGATCTACATATAACCTCCTCCCTGGGGATGAACAACAGAAAAGTTGTTGAAGGGAGAAGTTGGATGGTGTAAGATTTGACAAAACAATAATTTATAAATTATCAAGGGTTCAAGAAGAAGGGGCAGTGGGGAAGGAGAGGGAAAAATCAGGAGCGTATGCCAGCGGCTGATGTGGAGACCAAATGTTTTGAGAATGATGAGGGCAACAAATGTACAAACATGCTTGGCACAATTGTTGTATGTATGGATTATGATACAACTTGTATATGCCCCTAATAAAATGATTTATAAAAAGAAGGAAAAAGAACACAGAATTCAGCACTAACCAGAAACCCGAAGTTGGAGGCCACATAAGGGTCAAGAAAGACGTGGCAGTCTGTACCCATGAAGACTGATCGCCTCTGAAACCTTGTGGGGCTGTGCTGCAGTGGTTGCACATCTGGCTGCTAACTGCAGGATCAGCAGCTTGAGACCACAAGCTTCCCTGAGAAAGAAAGATGGGCTTTCTCCTCCAACGGAGAGAAACAGTCTTGGAAACTCATAGGGACAGTTCTGTCCTGCACTATAGGGTCGCTATAATTCGACACCAACTCAATACCAGTGAATGAAGGATTATCTTACAGAGCCAATATCTGCCAGAATCAGTTGTTGGCTCTGTGTTTAGATTTTTGGTATGCTTATAACTTTTATACAAATATAACACCAAATTAAAAAATCATTAGTATATTTTAATGCTGTATCATAGTATTTTATTTTATTTGAGTTAATAGAAATCCACACGAAAGACCTAAACATCATTTTATGATCATATAAACCTTCTTTTGAAATCAATGGAACTATTACAACAACAGTAAACCTTAGCAAAAAAAGTTTACCATTAACATAGCTCAGAGCTCTGGTGATTCTAGATCAGCAGTTCAAACCCAACAGCACAGCAGTGATTGGAACCAGTGCACGAGGAACAGGGTCAAAATCCATTCCTGCAATGTGAATTCCAACTCATAGGAACCCCATGGGTCATAAGATAACGGCCTCATCATGTCCCAAGGCTGTAATCTTTACGCATGTGTCCTACCATCTCTGCCTGGTAGAGGTTGGGTGAGTTCAAATCGCTCACTTTTCAGTTAGCACCTGAACACTTACCCACCGTGCACTCTCAGACACTAAAATATTGGGGTGTGCATATGGACATTTGTAGGTTATCTGGCAACTCAAAATGTGGTGTTGCTGGTTATCATCTAGTTGGTGGCAGCTCATGGCCTCCTATGTGTTTGAGAGGAGAACTGCTTAGTAGCATTTTCAGAAGCAGGTTACCAGTCTTGTCATCTGAGAAACCACTGGGTGGGTTTGGGCTGTGAAGTTTTAGGCTTGTACTTCAAACGAGTCGTTCCTGCTGTGTGCAAAATGTCTATTACAGGATCAGAGTAGAAATGGAAGATTTACTGGAGCCTATTCCTATGACCTAAGTGATGATGGCAGCTCAGGCCAAAATTCTAGGAGAGTTCATGGGAAAATACAATAAATTCAACATACGTTATCTTTTAATGGTCAGTATATTTTTTCCTAAAGGAAAAGTGAGAACAGTTGTGTCATAAAAGTATTTGATTTCAAATCGTTAACTTAGGAAAGTGGAATAATAACTTTTCCAGGAGAAGATTGCAAATAGAACATGCGTGGACGAGGAGGATCAATCATTAATTACTAGAATATGTACTAAACATATAAAGAAAGATGTCATGTAGGTTATTCAATACAGAACTCTGGTGTTCATGTAGGACTGTGGCCCTCACCTGTGGGTTGAGACCCTATTGGGGGTCGATCGACCCTTTCACGGAGGTCACACAATTCATAACAGTAGCAAATTTATAGTTATGAAATATCAACGAAAATAATTTTATGGTCGGGGGTACCCACAACATGAGAAACTGTCTTAAAGGGTCGTGGCATGAGGAAGGTTGAGAACCAGGGTAGGAGGTTTGAAGTGGGGAGATAATTATGATAGTCATCGTTATCGAGACTGGATTGATAGCCATCATGACCATTATTTCAATTTCAATAGTTGTTTTTAAAAGTAGGTTGTATATATTTAGTAGTTTCACTGACACACTATTCACATATATACATTTCAATGCTTATATCACAGTCATAAAGATTTAACTATGGAATGATACCCTATCTGTCTTAACTCCCAATTAAATGATTTTGAAAAGAACAAAAGTTGTCAAATCTGTCCCAGGCCCTTTCTTCTTCTTAGAAGTCATCATTGTTAGCTCTGCAGTGGAACGTCTATGCTGAACTTTGATTCCCTGAAAGTATATGTGTTCAGAGGAGTCTTATCAAATCTGAATTAATAAGTAAAGTATCCTGTTCACCAATGTTCTTCTGCCTAGAAGAAGTTTCCAAACTTGTAATTTTCTTTACTTCATGTCTGTGTATCCTAAAATGTATTAGCACTTCCTCTCCATTGGTACTTCTTCCATCCCTCTTTTCTGCTTGGCCCCATCTTTCCTTCTGTTTCATTACCCTGGTAACCTGTGTCCATGCATAGCAATACTAAACTTATGACATGTCAAGGGACTTGTGGATTCTGTATGATACATGCCAGAATATTCCTGTCTCACTGTCTATAAAAATTACTGTCTATAAAACCATTGGGTTAGTTTTCCAGATATTTGTTTTATATTCATTTTCCAAAGTATCAACATTTGAAGGTCTGCTAGTGAAGTCACTGCCAAAGAAAACTCAGGCAAAAATTCTCAATTCTCAAAGTAATATGGAGTTATATAAGTATATGCATTTTATATATACTTATATGTATGTGTGTATGTATGTATATATACACAGTATATGGAGGTTTCAAAAACAAGGAGAAAAAATTAATAAACGATCCTGGGAGTATAGACCACAATTTTTTAATCCAATCGTCAGTTGATGGAAATTTGTGTTGCTTCCAGCTCCTTGCAATTGTGAACTGTGCCGCAATGAACATTGGAGCACAGATGTCTGGCCTTGGTTTGTTTCTTGCCTCTTCTGGGTATATGCCCAGTAGGGGGATTGCTCCATATGTTTTCGATATCGCCAGATGATTTCCATAGTGACTGTACATATTTACAGGCCCACCAGGAGTGGGTGAGAGTTCCTGTCTCCCCACAGCCCTTCCAAAACTTGTTGCTTTCTGATTTTTTGAATTGGGCTACCTTTGAGGGTGTCAGGTGGTACCTCATGGTTGTTTTAATTTGTATTTCTCTTATGGCTAAAGATCGGGAACATTTTCTCATATGTTTGTTGGCCATTCAGATTTCTGCCCCTGTGAAACTTCTGTTCAAGACCTTTGCCCACCTCTCAAGTGGGCTATTGGTTTTTTTCTTTTTGGAAGCTAGCAGAGTATTGTAGATTTTAGTAATAAGGCCTTTGTCTGATGTGTCATTGCTAAAGATGTTTTCCCAGTCTGTGGACTCTCTCATTACTGTCTTGGTGAATTCCTTTGATGTACACAAGTGTTTTATCTTCAGTATATCCCATTTGTCAATTTTTGCCTCCTCTGTGTGTGTGTCCTACCCTATTTTTGACATCCTGTGTATTCCCTGTGCCAAAGTTCTCAAGTTGCTCCCAATTCCCTCATTGATGGCCCTAATAGTTTGGAGTTTAACTTCAAGATCAGTGATCCACCATGAGTTTATTCTTGGGAATGGAGTGAGATAAGGGTCTTGCTTCATTTATCTATCTGATCAGAGCACACGGGAGCTGATGAAGGGGGAGGAGGAGAGAGTGGAGCACAGCCTGGCTCACCAGGACATGAGGATGATGTTCCTGAGTAGAGCAGACTGTCCACAGAGAGGACAACATGGCTGGCCCCACTATGAAACAGGATGCCTTCAGTGACCACGGGTGATACAGGGGACAGCACCGGAGACACAGTGTGGGAATTGTACATGACCTAATCCCACCACACCGAGGCAAAACAATGGGGGAATGCAGTGGAACAGCAAGAAAATGGAGTGGCAAAGTCCCCAGGGAATGCTGAAAGTGGACTTTGGGGCCAGGGCATGGTGTCCTAACAGACTGGACTGGAAAACACTAAAGGCCTACAAACGATCCTTGAACTAACTACCAGCTTTTCTTTCTTGTTATATATATAAAAAAAAATCTTACCCTAGTGTATGAAGGGGGAAGTGCAGAGTGGAGACCCCCAAAAGCCCATTTGTGGGTCACTGGAGATCCCCTCACAAAGGGGTCTAGGGGAGTAGATGAGTCAGTCAGGGTGCCATGTAGCACCGATGAATAATACAGCTTTCCTCCAGATCCAGGATGCTTCCTCTCCCCAACTACCATAATCCGAATTCAACCTTGCAATTCTGGATAGAGCAGATGTTGTACACTGGTGCATATAGGAGCTGGGGGCACAGGGAATCCAGGGTGGACGATGCCTTCAGGACCAGGGGTGTGAGGGGCAATACTGGGAGAGTAGAGGGGGAGTGGGTTGGAAAGGGGAAACCGATTACAAGGATCTACATGTGACATCAACCCTGGGGGCTAGACAACAGAGAAGACGGTGAAGGGAGATGCCAGATAGGGCAAGATATCACAAAATAATAATCTATAAATTATCAAGGGCTCATGAGGGAGAGAGGAGAGGGGAGGGAGGAAAAAAAAGAGGACCTGATGCAAAGGAGAGCAAATGCTTTGAAAATGATTAGGGCAAAGAATGTACAGATGTGCTTTATACAATTCATGTATGTGTATGTATGTATTGTGATAAGAGTTGTATGAGCCCCTAATAAAATGTTTTCAAAAAAAATCCTGGAAGTATTCCATGAACTCCTGAATCCTCCTGGAAAACACACGCACACACACACACACACACACACACACACAAACACACACACATACACATACACACACACATACGCTTAACTAAAACAAGGTATTACTACTAGCGTTTCCGTTCATATAAATACAGATTTATTCCAAACAAAGTAGCTCCAAATATGTCTCAGTAATCAGTTGGCTCAATAATACACCTTTTTTAGTCTCATACAGGTGTTTTCAAAACTAAGTCCCATCAAAACCGTGTCTTTGGACTAGGCAGGCTGGGCGATTTAAACAGAGGTCTGTTTATACAGCTGTGATAGCCAGGGGCATCCCAAAGGCATAATCTTGACAGATTTCTTCAAAGTACCCAGGACAATCCTGAAGCTTCTTATGACATTTTTTTGACAATTAATATTGGTGAAAAAAGCCCCAGAAAGAAATGCACCAAGGAATTTTTTTGCATGTGATAATGTGCCTGCTTATTATTTGGGTTATTAAGGGTTGTCATATGAAATTTTGTTAGAAAAAGGTATACCTTCCACCTTACAATCTTGTTCTTAGTCTGTTAAACTTCTTTTTTTAATTTCAAAATTCAAAACAATGAAAAAGTTAAAGGGGATATGCTTTGAGTCCGCTAAGAATATCAGAACTGGTGTGGTGCCAATTGAAGAGTACAGACCTCGTCAGGAAAACGATTAGAGAATGCAAATACCACCTTCAAGTTGAAAGACATGCGTTGCTGTTATTGATGCCGTTGGGTGCTATTGCATCCCTTCCTGCTTCTCTCTTACTAAGAACAACAGAACAAAACCATGTGCAGCCACGTAGCATCTTCACAATGATTATGCTTGAGCCCTCTATGTGTCAGCCTGTCTTGGTGATAGTGTTCTTCCTTTTCATTGACCCTCTACTTTGTTAGTCGTGAATTCCATTTCCAGACTGATCTCTCCTGATAACATATCCACAGTCTCTAAGATGATGACTCACCATTGTAGCCTTTAAGGAGTACGCTGGTTGTGCTTCCTGTGAGACTAGCTGTGTGTCTCTCTAGAAGTCCATGGAAATTCAAAAGCACCAAAAAGCTTGGTTTGTTTATTGGTCAATAAGTGCCTCTCCAAAAACAAAATTCTTATAGGAAACCCAATACCATTTGATATTTCCTTGATATGCCTAGAAATTTGACAAGTGAAATTTTTGGTTATGTTCTTCTATAGTCTTATGAAGAAAGATTGCTCTCCACACAAAAATGGGACCACCTCTAGTACTAATGGGCATTTTTCTTCTTTGATATACTTAGGTCCACATTTCCAAATTGAGTGTCACATTTCTAGGGCTACTTTCTCTCTAAACGGATTATTATAATATGTGGGTTTTTTTCCCCTCTATATGTCAGTTGTTCTATTTTTGTATTACATATCACTTCAAACAAATGCTTATTATTATTGTAATTAGCCATGCTAGTTATACATATGCTAATTATTATAATGTAACTCTCACAATTGTAACCAATTCACCAAACAAAGCATGTGTTCTTTGGTAATTGATTTAATTCCCACCAAAAATTTAGCTGGAACAAAATTTAATGGATGAATAAATATTAACATGATGAATAAGAAAAGATATTAAATCATATAGTAAGAAATATTAGCTGAATACTGTTTGTAGGTATGAGCACTAGAATTGTCCTTATTTCAATAAGAGATCATGGATTATCTTCCTGTATGTATCCAAGAGATAAGTGAAAACATGATTTTTACCATACTTTCTTTTTCTTACCTTAATGATGATTCAACAGCATCAATTGTGGCTTAAATAGCTAGTACTTTTGTTTCTATCACATCCTTATGGTAGTCTTATTTTATTGACTCTTGAACGAGAGAAGACGACAGATATTACTGCCAGGACTAGCTTGCCATCAAAATAAGCCAGTAAAAAATCAGAGACAATTTATTAAACATGGATTAGAGAAGGTCAAACCAGAATAATTTCAGAAAGAGTCAGGTGCTGATATATACACATCTGGTTCAAAAAGTGCAAAGGAGCAGGAGTATCAATACAGAGAGCACAAGGCGAGAATGGGCTTGTGGTCCCACAAATATTCCTGTACTTGACATTCTGTTGCTTTCTGTAGCATTGGCTCAGAGTAAGATTATAGGTCTGTCTTCACTTTATCTCTTTCCTCACCCAAACATCTACTCTTTCTTGCAAAGGATTCCACTGCTCCGTCAGGATGGAAGAGTTTCGCTTCTCTGCGAATTCATTTGAATTGTTGGAGATTGATCAAGTAGAGTCCTCTGTTCTTTCCTCATATCTGTTTGCACCATTGTTTTCTCATGGCATTTTTCACATCTGCATTCCTCAGAGTGTAAATAAGAGGGTTGAGCAAGGGTGTGCCAATGGTGTAAAATACAGCCACTGTCTTGTCCACAGGAAAGGTGATTGGAGGGCGAGTGTATGTGAAGATACATGGAACAAAGAATAAGATGACAACGATGATGTGGGAAGTGCAGGTGGAGAGCGCTTTCTTTCTTCCTTCTGCACTCTTGTTCCTCAAAGAGTGTAAGATGAAAATGTAGGAGATAATGAGGATTATGAAACTAATCATGCAAATTGCCCCACTATTAAACACTATGAGTAGATTTATAGCATAGGTGTCTGTGCAGGCCAGTTGCAACAAAGGATGCAATTCACAGAGATAATGGTCAATAACATTGGGGCCACAGAAGGGTAATTGCAAAATTAATATCATCTGTACTAATGAGTGGATACAGGATCCCACCCAGGCCACATTCACCATTGCTCCACAGGCTCGTTGGTTCATGATGGTTGTGTATCTCAGGGGCTTACAAATTGCCACATAGCGATCAAAGGACATAAGTATGAGCACAAAGATCTCCAGGCACCCAAAAAAATGGGCTGAAAAAAGTTGAGTCATGCATGCATTGAAGGAGATGACTTTCTTCTTAGAGAGAGCATCTACAATCAGTCTGGGAGCTATGGTTGTGGCAAAGCAGGCATCAGCAAAGGATAAGTGGGAAAGGAAGAAATACATGGGACCCCCTAGCATCCGACTGTATCTGATGGTGATCACAATAAATGAGTTGGCCAGCAGAGTGGCAAGATAGAGAAACAAGAAGACAACAAACACAAATTTCTCCTTCAGGGCATCCTGCGTCAATCCAAGTAGAATGAACTCAGTGACGCTGTTGTTCAGCTCCAGGGTCATAATTTGGGTAAATGGATGCAGCTGATACATGGTTTATCTGCAAAGAAAAGTGTGAAAGTGATGACTTGGTAATGACTGCTGACTTGGACCAGAAAACAACTTTAAGTTTCTCATCTGTAGCAGTAGATCCTTGGGGAATCTCATCTTTGGTCTTGATGATCTGATTGGTTCTTAGTCAAAACAACACATTTGTAGCCCCCAGTCATCTGTCCATGGAGGATTGTTTGCAGCAACAATTCTGAACCTGTTTCAATAGCTTTTCTTGATGTAGATGAAATATGAAGATAGTTTTCATGATCTATTGCCAAAAAAAAATCAATGACACTCCTTTGGATTACAATGCATGACACTCATTGTACACATGGTTATCAAGATTCAGAGGCAACTTGACAGCAGCTAAAAAAAAATCACTACAACTTTTCATTGTTGATGCCTATGCATATGATTTACATACAAGCTTTGGCTCAGGGTCTTCATTACAGCATCACAATATTCTGTGCAGAAGGGCAGGAGGCGGTGAAGTGTGCTTTTGATGAATTCTGAGAATCGCTGTATGATTCAGAAGAAACCACTTTAATGACTTGAAATGTTTTTTTTTCTAAAACTTAAGTTCAAGCGGACACTTTAATAAGTTATGTAAGAAGCCCTGGGGGTCGCAGTGGTTAAGTACTAGGCTGCTATGGATGATGGGTGGTGAAACCCATCAACTGCTCTGTGAAAGAAAGCTCTGGGAGCCTGCTTCTCCAAAGAATACAGCCTTGAAATCCCTGTGCAGCAGTTCTGCTCTGTCCTGAGGGGTCATATGTGTCAGAGGAAGCTCAGAGGAAATGCTCTTTTGTTGTTGTTTTATTCAAATACATGAAATATGTGTGTATTTAAAGCTGAAAAACCATATTACTTCAAATATTAAATTGGAGATTCTTTGGTGAGCAAGTCATGTAAAAATATGCTCTAGTTATATCTGGCCTATCTGAGTCTTGTTTCAGTTATACTTTTAGAAAAAAATATTTCTCCAACTTTTGATTTTTAGTTTTACCTTAAATATAATTCAGAGAAAATTAGATATCTAAAAATATCATCGATACTAGTCTTATTTAAGAAACTGAGACCAAAATGAATTTGCAGATTTCAATGAGAAAATCTGAAATTTCCTAGTAGGCTTTCTAGAATTAAGGTTTTGAATAAGAATATATCAAATTTCATAGAATGGCATTAATATTTGAAGATCAGTAACTCCAATAGTTGTGTAGCAGAGCAATAGAAAAAAATTAAACTAATTTCTTGACAATGCAGCAGAGGGAAACAAATACAATCTGTGTGATAACACCAGTTATAGTAAGCAGCAGATACAAGTGTAAATTCCAATTACTTCTGATGGAAAAACAATGAAGCGAATTAAGTATTACTTGGTTGTATATACTATGTTTCCAATCTCTTTCTAAGTAGAAAGAGAGAAGCAGGTATTGTTTCAGGTAAACACAGGAATGGCTATCATAAAATCTGTCCTCTCAAGAAACCAAACAGGCAAGTTATACAATTCTATCTTGCTCTATGTTAAATAAGCAAAGAGAATATTTTGCATCTGAAGATAAGTAGGTATACCTTGCTGAATTTCACTGAGTTCAACCGGTGTTTTCTAATTCTCTTGAGCGGTCCTCTATCCAGCCACACCTTTATTGTGGGATATCATAATAGGGCAACATGCTGTTAACACTCCCTTACTATCTGTAATTATAATTTTAGGCTATATTAAATATTAACATAATATTAATTATATCTGGTCCTACTTCTATCCTTGCCCACAAAAGTCTCCTGTTATTCCCAAATAGATATCTGCCTCAATTTCTTACACTCTTAGGTTTTCTAAGTACTTTTATTGATCATGTTGTGAAGTGAACAATGTATTTCTAATATATACTTTTTTATTCCATGAGCTTAATGTAGGCAGCCTGTCACTTTTTAAATTGTTTGGTTACACACTTTTGGACAGCTGTGAAGATACTGCCATTCATCTTGTTTTCTTTATCAATCTTGTGCTAAGATTGATCTGTGGTAGAGCTTTGCCAAGTACTGTCAGGCTGTAATGGACAATGGATGTTTTCAGATAACCTTCCTTTTCAGCATTTAACCCTATGATCTCATAGCTGAGATAAATCATCATATCATGAACACAAAGGTAAATTATGTTCTCAAAAAAGTCCCAAAACACCAAAAATTATACCAAATGACACGGAAAGTGTATTCCTTGTCTCCCAGATCAACATTGTAAATTCATGGTGGGACAAAAATGCCAAGGCAAAAATGAGCTACATACAAAATATGGAGGAATGAAGGGGAAAGGCAGAGACTGGAAGGAAGTAAAGGAGAGGAGAAGTGACAGGGAGAGAATGGTTGGGCAGGAAGAAGACTCTGGGGACAGGAAGCAGAAAGACACACAGAACAGATGCACAAAGAAAGTTACTGAGAGCAGTGGGACTCCCAATTAGAACACAGAGTTTTTCTTTTTCTTCTTCTTCTTCTTAATTTGCCTCCACATCTCCTAGCAGGTGCCATTACAAGTCATGGGCTAGGGTTGTCATGGGTTTTGAACATGTAAGACAAGCGAGTAAATATATAGCTTTCTTTCACAACTAAAAGTCACCATTGAACTTCAAACTCTGTAAAAAAGAGACCATAACAATCAAAATTTCTGCCAGGATGACTTTCACATCATCGTGGAGTTTGTTCCTCCTAGCGTGAGTAGGGGAGATTTTGACAGAGAAGGTGGAGAGGCTCTGAGGGCAGGGAAGGTATAGGCATCCTGGTCTACCTTCACCCTTGCTGATGGAAGAACTCCCTAGAAGCACCGCACAAACAGAACAATTCCCACTGAATACAACTGCCACCATAGCCTTTTTGGAAAGGAATTGTTAAGAACAATTTTTAGACCGAGTTAAGCACTTACCTCTTTTCCTATGTTCACATGACTGTCTTTCAATATGATATTATGTTTCATGCCATTGGCTATAATTACTTAGGCAGTGAATCAGGGGAATCTCAGCTGAAATCAGGAAGTAGAAGCCATTGATGTGCCTCCAGGAGGTGATGGAGAGGAGGCTTTATGAAAAGAGGAGACAGCATCTGCAAACTTTACCTGGTTTCCCCATAATCAGCTGCTGTGGCAAAGGGTTCATAACACTGTGTAGTTTATGGAAGATGGGGCGAAGGTACATTGTTTGCATCTGGTTCTTGACAAAATTCTTTAAGGAGCAGCAATTTCAGTACACTGAGAGAGAGACACGTCTAAGGCCAATTCCCGTCCAAAGGTTATTTAAGGACAGGAGTGATATTTCCCTTTAAAAATACTGTGCTTTGTACTCATGCTAATTCATAGACTATTTTATAAATGTCCACCACAGTCTTTCAGCCTTGAGAGCTGTAAAGATGCCAAGATTCTCAACACAATCCCAGAGGACAGTTCAATGAGCACCCAGTTATCTAGTCCAAGGAAAAAAGCAAACCTGGGGCCAATTACGTAAACTCCAACATACTCTGAATGCTTGTGAGAAAACGTCAATCTCGTCTCCTGAAGATGGCTTATACCCATTTCTTCTAGAAGTATGAACATTTCCAAGCCAATTAAAGGCTCATGTCATGAAATCTGTGTGGTAGATGGGAATTCTGATCACTACTTTGTACTGTGTGCACTTCATTAAGGACATTTGTTAACCTGTTTAGCTTTCAATTTCCTCTGTTGTAGGTAATTGGAAAAAATTATTATTTATTACTTTCAGCAATAGTAATATTATGTTCTCCCCTTTATAATCCCATCTAAATTCTAAGTCAGTTTAGAAAGAAAGATGGATGACAAAGGACAAAGTTAAGGAATTATTAAATACTTGTCTTAGCCATGAGTCGGAATCCACTAGGTGGCATTGGCATTGTTTGTTTTTATTTCTGGATGATTTGTTTTAATTTCAAGATATGTGCTTTCTCACTCATAGCAACAGTGGGTTCAAACATCAGAACACTTGTGCTTTGTGTTGTTGTACAAAATGTTGCTATGAGTTGGAACTGAATCAAAGGCACTGAGAAACCACAACTTATAGCGAAACATAGCTGGATTTTTAATTTTTTTAAAACGTAGTTTCAGTTATGAACGATGGAACAAATTATATTGCAAAATCACTTTCCTCTTTGGGAGCTGTAGCCTAAGATTCATCTCCCAACTGCCCGTGTGCCTGCCACAGTGAGGATGAAGTGAAGTGAAGTTTGACCTGGGCATGAGGTAGAGAGATGAGAGACCGCAATGAAGGTAATGGGATAACACTGATCAATTGTCCAAGATTAGTCCTTCAGCCTCTGGGGAATTTTCTGGTTTACAAAGTTTATTCCAGGGTGTAAATTGATTTTCTCCTTCTGCACATAGTGGACTCTGGACCCTGTGCCTCTAGAGATCAGAGCTGCTATTCAGACACAATGAGCCCCAGTCCAGCCCCTGCTTGGAAAGCAGGAGGGAAATGTGTGCAGCCCTGAGGAAACATTGGCTTTGCCCTGGGCGTAGTTCTGTTTCTGTAGAGGGACCACAGGAATATCAAAGAGACAGATGCAGAAGCTCAATAATACTTATGAAAAAAAGGAATACAGATATTTGATCATTGGTCTGCAACTAAGTCAGTGATCTTTCCCACTTTATTCTAGATAATTAAACACCCTCAACCACCAATGAACTGTCATGAAAGTGGATAGGGGAATCGAAGAAAACAAAAGAGCAAAGAAAAACAATTATAATTTAATCAAATTCCCTGCTCCATTTGGTAGGTGGAAAAGGATTTCCACTTGATGTTGAAAGCATGAGAGGGTTAAAAAGTTCCAGAATACAGACACAGAAGGTGTGGGAGGGGAGGAGAGAAAGAGAGAGTCAGAGCTACTCTCATTAAATACACACAATTTATTGTTTGTCAATTGTACTTCAATCAAGGGTGTAAACTATTTTGTGATTGAGGAAGAGTAACCAAAGGAGGAACTTGAGATGGGAGACCCTTCTCCAAAGTAAAAAAAAATCAGATCTCAGTGAAGGGTGCCATAGCCCTGCAGGAACTGCCACGTATGCTAAAGAAGCAGGAGCAGTGTCCCCAGAATGTAGACAGACCCATGATGACACCAAGTATGATGGATGGAGGGCAGGGACCCAGCTCAGCAGCTCACTAGCTCACCAGCAGGCCTGTATCAGGGCAGTGTGTATGTGCAAAGATGAAGGATGTAGGGAAACAACCTCTTGGGTGCAGGTGGAAGAGGCTGACGATAAATGTCCAGGTGTAGTCAGGACACTGGGAGTCACGGTACAGCTTAATGGAGCATGGCAAACCCTGGGCAGAGCACGGTTGACAATGTACAAGGGGGAGAAAAAGGATTACTAGCTGAAAGTTCCTGAACTAGGAGAAGAAACCCTTCCCTCTGCCATATGCCCTTTGACCTTCTCCTCATATCTTCAATAGCAATGGTCAAGGGAGCCATACTATTCCTTCAGAATAGGTTAAAGGAGTGAATTAAGCTAGAGTTAATAGTTTTGTAACTGTTTCTCCAAACAGAAATGAGTGCAGAAAAATCTATGTATGAACTCCTTATTTCTGGCTTTCCTACAATATCTCACCATGTCAACCCTTTTCATCCAAACCTGACATTTATTACTACCATTCACTATTCTAAATGACATAGTTACCACGGGTTTGGGCCAGATTTTAAGAAGCAGCAACCATTTGAACCCATTTAAGATTCACAAGTCATGCATGAATGAAGTTTTCACTTTATTCATCACTTTCTTCAGTTTATTGTCCCTGAAACATACAAAGTATGTAACTTGGTTTCATTGGTCTAACAGATAATAGGGCTGTCTGATTTTAAGTACACTCCTAAGCCTGTCAAAAGAAGATGCACAAGGTTGGGACCTATGAACTGTAGACTTAAGATGTCTTAAATGTCCAACTTTTCCAATGCTGTTATGCTCCATCATATGCTATATCAATCAACACTCCACCTCTGAATATTCTTCCCCTTGTCCTAAAGTACTACAATTCATTATATCTCAAAGAACTTGTGGTTAATTTAAAATACCAACAGCATGCCAAATAATATGTCCTTATTAGTTTCTTACTTCAGAACTAGACACTTTTCTATAGGTCTTTATGTTCTATAGGGAATGATTTAATTCATCTTACATTCCTAGTTTAGTTCAGACTTTAAAAGTCATATTTGTGAGGATAAGCATTCTTTCCAATATCTCTTGAAGCATATTTTCTCTTTTCTTTGTAGATAATGCAGCGTCCAGGCAAGGGGTACATTTCTCGTGTAACTCATCCTGGTTCACACCATGTCAACTGCGGGTTTAACCAATACATTGTAGTCTTGCTTTCCTCAAAGCTTGAATGTGCCTCAGAATCCTCAACAATTCACTCCAGGCAACTACTGCAAAATCATCTCAGAGTAGGCACAACAAATGGCACAGGGATTGAATGCTTGACTTTTTGCTTGGCAAATTGAAAGAGCATCAGGTGTAACTCAAACCACTGCTCCATGAAATAAAGATGTAGCTGCTTGATATAATTTATAACTTTGAAGCTTCGTGGTGCAGTTGTCTATGTCCTCGAAGGTCATTATGAATCAGAATCTGCTGAACAGCAACTGGAGGTGTCCCCAGTCATCATGATGGAAAAACAATCATGATTCATAAAAGGCAGAAACAACGTCATTCTTAGAACTCAACTGTAGGTGCTTTTGGAACCCATGAGTCTAGCAATTAACATGGACCCATTACTGTCTGCTACAACTCAACTCTGAGTCTCTTGGTGGCTTTCTTGTGGGAGAAAACCTGACTATTTTCTTCTGTCTGTGGAAGAATTCCGTTAGATGAGGTGGCCATGCCATCGTGTATAAAAAAGGAAGGGGGGTAGATTTCATAAGGCAAGAGTTGATAATACATCTGTCTGACTTCAGTCAAGGGGCACTTCTGAGAGACCACATTCTTAGTAAAACAAATACTCAAATTGCAGGTGAATGAACTGACCACAGATGTAGAGGACATGGAGGGATCTCAGAATTTAAAAAAGGAGAATTCTTATAAGGTTTACATTCAGTTTACTTGATGGTTTGAATCTTATTGATTTGTCTACTTAATTGAAAATAATTCTATTTGAATCATTATTGATAGAGATCATTCAAATTCAGACAAATTTGACCAATATGGTTGTTTGTTTTAATCCATCTCCCATGCTGCCACTTGGATTTCATAACAAGCCAACCCATTCTTCATTTTCCATAGCTCCTATTTCCCTCTAGTTTATTTATTTTTTTTCCTGCATCTTCTCCTAGCTTACGCCATGAGGCAAGAAATTTTTTCACTGATGTATCACTAGTGTCTAGAACAGCTTGACACAGAAATTAAAAAAAAAATATTTGTTGACTAAATGAAAATAAGTGAGATATCTTCCATTCCAACTTTGGCAAAATGAATGTAGTCATTACTGAGATTAGTCCTTTGATTTTAAAGTAAGTATAGATCAAACTTTAATGTAACATAGAGGAGTATATTTCCAATTAATTTTGTTTTCTAGTTATTTCCTATATCTATGCAAAAAACCAAATATAATATTCTCAACCATTTTTGTCTCATTCTCTATTCTTTATCCTATGCCCTGCAAAAGATGATGTTGTTAATCACTTGGATTTTATTATTATTTTTATACTAATAGGCATTTGATACTAATACAGTCATATATTTTTATAAAATTCATTTTATTGCGGGTGTGAACAACTCTTATCACAATCCATACATAAGTTCAGTGTCAAGCATATTTGTACATTTGTTGCCATCATCATTTTCAAAAACTTTGCTTTTTTAAAAAAATTATTTTATTGGGGTCTCCTACAATTCTTATCACACTCCATACATACACCCATTGTGTCAAGCACATTTGTCATTTGTTGCCATCATCATTCTCAAAAATTTTGTTTTCTACTTGAGCTCTTGATATCAGCTCCTCATTTTTCTCCCTCTTTTCCCTCTCCCCCTTCCCTCATGAATCATTGACAATTTAAAAATTATTATTTTGTCTTTCTTACACTGTCCTACGTCTCCCTTCACCACTTTTCTGTTGTCCATCCCCCAGGGAGGATGTTATATGTAGATCCTTGTAATCAGGTCCCTATTTCTACACCTAGCTTCCCTCCACCCTCCAGGTATCGCCACTGTCACCACTAGTCCTGAAGGGATCATCCGCCCTGGATTCCCTGTGTTTCCAGTCCTATCTGTGACAGTGCACATCCTCTGGTCTAGCCAAATTGTAAGGTAGAATTGGATCATGAGAATGGAGAGAATAGGTACTTAAGAACTAGAGGAATGTTGTATGTTTTATCATTGATTCCCTGCACTCTGACTGGCTCGTCTCCTCCCCATGACCCTTCTGTAAGGGGATATCCAGTTGCCTACAGATGGGATTTGGGTTTCCACTCTGCACTGACCCTCATTTACAATGATTTGATTTTTTGTTCTTTGATGCCTTCAGAGATCATATCAGGAGGATGGGCACCAACTGATATGATATTTTGTTCTTTGATGTCTGATATCTGGTCCCTTCTCTGTGGTCACACAGGCTTGTGTGCTTCTTCCATATGGGCTTTGTTGCCTCTGAGCAAGATGGCTGCTTGTTTACCTGGAAGCCTTTAAGACCTTGGATGCTATATCTTTTGATAGCCAAGCACCATTTGCTTTCTTCAACACATTTCCTTATGCATACATTGGTCTTCAGTGGTTGTGACGGGAAGATGCACATCATGGAATGCCAATTTAATAGAACAAAGTGTTCTTGCATTGAGTAAGTAATTGAGTGGAGGTCCAATGTCCATCTGCTGCCTTAATGCTAAAACTATAAATGCATTTACGTAGATCTATATCCTCACCATCCTATTTAAATACATTTACATATGCACATGCCTATATTTAGGCCTCTATTAATACCCTTTGCCTCCTAGTTCTTTCCTCTATTTTCTTGTACTTTCCTCTTTTCCCACTATTATGCTCAGCCTTCATTTGAGTATAAGTAATTTCTCTCAGTTACATTTCTTTTGCTGATTCCCTACCAGGCCTCTCACACCCTCCTTGCCACTAATTTGGGATCACTTGTTTCTCCCTTGTTCCTGTTTTTGTCAACACCACCTCCTTTCCCCCACCTCCCCATCTCCCATGTTCCCCTGGAAGATCAGTCCCATTGTTTTCTCCTCCAGAATGTTCATCCAGCCTATTTCATCTAGATAGAGCTGCATAGATAATAATATGCACCAAAAAATAAGACATAACAAAACAAAGTGACAAAAGAGAGTACAACGATGACAACAAAAAAGAAAACCAATGACCCAGAGAAGAATAAATTTATTTAAAAAAAGAGAAAGAAAAAAAATTTTAATTTTAAAAAGAAAGAAAAACCTGTAAATAAATCAAGCTGTGATTTTTTTACCTTTAGGCATGTCCTCCAGTCAAGTCTGATGGGGTGCCATGACGGTGGCCCCCAAATCTATCCTTTTCACTCCCTCAGGTGCTACCTGCTCTGCTCCCCCCATTGCTCTGTCACCCATCTTTAGCATTATGCCTCGGTGTTGTGGGGCCAGTGTTGTCCCCCATAGGGCCATGGGTCAGAAAGGGACATCATGTCTCATACTGGGATCAGACATATGGCCCATTCTGTTCATTGGCTGTTTGGAGCGGGGATATCATCTTCCAGGCCTGATGGGCCAGGATTTCCTCCACTCTCTCTTCCTCCCCATTCATTTATTCATTTACTCCCATGTGCTCTGATCAGACATGTTCCTCTCCTCTACCTGAATCTTCAGTGCTGTCCTCTAAAGTAAGCTCTTCTGGGTGCAGCTGTCCATGTAGCTGGCATTTGGACAGAGTCCTCAGGCCCCTCTACTCACTCCTTTCTGCATGTCAGCACGCTGTGTTCACATCCCTGAACCCCAATTTAAGTCTGGTCCCCTTTTCCCTGTGGAGACACAAATGATACTCTCCTCTTCAGTTGGTCAGTGCCCTATTCCCCCACCACATATCTCTTTTTAAATTTTTTTTCCTTTCCTAACCCCCGCCACCACTCCTATTTAGTTGGCTACCATATATACCCCTGGATTTGGTCTGGACCCTGGACCTCACTCCTGGAGTGTTTGTATACTCTAGCTTTCTTCCCTGTGCCCCCTTTACATTTTTCTTCTCTGGTTTTTTTTTTAACTTACCTTAGCAGATTCATTTAGTCCTTGTCCGATTTTGCTTGACTTACTTCACTTAACATAATTTCTTCCAGTTCTTCCCACATGGCTATGTGCTTCATGCGTTCATTTCTGCTTTTTAGCAATGCATAGTAATCAATTGTATGTATATACCACAGTTTTTGGATCCATTTGTCTGTTGATGGGAATTTGGGTTGTTTCCAACTCCTTGCAATTGTGAACTGTGTGGCAATGAACATTGGAGCACAGATGTCGGGCCATGGTTTGCTTCTTGCCTCTTCTGGGTATATACCCGGTAGAGTGTTTGCTGGGTCATATAGTAGCTCAATTTCCATCTGCTTTAGAAATCACCAAATCGATTTCCATAGTGGCTGTACATACCTACCATTCCACCAGCAATGGATGAGCAATCCTATCTCACCATAGCCCCTCCAGCAATTGTTCTTTCTGATTTTTCAATTGGGCTATTTTTGAGGGTGTTAGGTAGTATCTCATAGTTGTTTTAATTGCATTTCTATTATGGCTAATGATCAGGAACATTTTCTCATGTGTTTATTGGCCATTCGGATTTCAGACATGTGAAACTTCTGTTCAGGTCCTTTGCCCACTTCCTCAGTGAGCAGTTAGTTTTTCTCTTATTGAAAGCTTGCAAAGTGTTGCAGATTTTTTGTAATAAGGACTTTGTCTGATGTATCATTGCTAAAGATGTGTTCCCTGTTGGTCGGCTTTCTTATTACTCTGTTGGTGAATTATTTCGATGTACACAGGTGACGTATCTTCAGTATATCCACTTGTATATTTGTGATTCCTCTGTATTTGTATACTTCTTTATTTCCAATAGTCTATGTATTCCCTGTGCCAAAGTTCTCAGATTTGCCCCAGTTCCCTTATCTCAAGGTCTGTGATCAACCTTGAGTTTATTCTTGTGCATGAGGGAGATAAGTGTCTTGCTACATTTTTCTCCAAGTAGATATCCATTTTTTCCAGCACCATTTATTGAAGAGGGCATGTGCTTCTGATTTGATATTTTTGGGGACCGTATCAGACATCAGTTGCCTGTATGCTATTGTTTTTATTTCTGGGTCTTCTGCCCTTTTCCATTGGCCTGAGTATCTGTCGTTATACCAGTACCACACTGTTTTGACTACTGTGTCCATATAATACGTGCTAAAGTCAGGTAAAGCAAGCCCTTCCACTTTGTTCTTCTTCTTGAGGAGTTCTCTGCTAATTCTAAGCTCTTCCCCCTCCGTATGAAGTTGTTAATCAGTTTTTCCTCTTCTTTGAAGAAGGATGGTGATATTTGTATTTGGAATTGCATTGAATTTATATAGTGCCTTGCGCAGAACTGACATCTTTACTATAATGAGTCTGTCAATCCATGAGCATGGAATATTATTCCATATCTTGAGGTCACTCTTGGTTTCTTGTAGTAGTGTTTTATAAATTTCCTCATACAAATCTTTTATTTTTTAGTCAGGTATATCCATAAATATTTCCGTTTGTGCTTGGCTATTGATCCTTTCTTCTGTGATCTTGTCTGATGTGTAGGGCAGTATGATATACTTCTGTTTGTTGATCTTGAATCCTGCCACTTTGCCATATTCCTCTATTTCTTCCAACCCTCCACTTGTGGAGTTTAGGGGATTTTCAATGTTTAAAATAATAGATTCCACAAATAATGATAATTCTGCCTCTTCCTTCCCAATATGAATATCTTTGATGTCTTTACTTTGCCTCCAAAATGATGTTAAATAGCAGTGGGGACAAGGGACATCTTGTCTGGTCCCCTTTTTCAGTGGAAATATTTTCTCCTTTTCTCCATTAACTACCACATTAGCTGTTGGTTTTTCATATATAGCTTGTATAATATTGAGGAATTTTCCATCTATTCCTATCTTCTTGAATGACTTAAACAGGAATTTGTGTTGGGTGGTTTCAAATGCTTTTTCTTTTTCCACATCTATCAATTTTATCATGTGGTTCTTATCATTTTTCCTGCCAATGCGGTGAATAATACTGATGGTCTTTCATATATTGAACCATCCCTGAATCCCTCGTATGACTCCCACTTGGTCACGGTAAATTATTTTTTAATATGCTTTTCTATTCTATTGGCCAGTATTTTGTTCATGATTTTTGCATCAGTGTTCATTAGAGATATTGGCGTGTTGTTCTCAATTCTTGTGGGCTCTTTGCCTGCTTTAGCTATCAGAGTTATACTAGCTTCATAAAAAGGGTTTGATACCTTTCCGTCTTTTTCTATGTTCTGGAATAGTTTGTGTAGGGTTGGTGTCAGTTCTTCCCTGAATGCTTGGTAGAATTCTCCTGTGAAACCATGTGCCTCAAGGGATTTTTGGTTCATAATCCCTTAATAAGTTTGTCTATGTTTCCATTGCTATGGGTCTGTTGAGGTTCTTGACATCCATCTGGGATAGTCTAGGGAGGGATTGTGTTTCCAAATATTTGTCCATGTCTTCCAAGTTGTTGCATTCATTAGAATACAGGTCTTCATATTACTATGTAATTATCATTTTGATTTCATTAGGGTCTGTTGTAATGTCTCTTGTTTCATCTCTCATCCTTGCAATTGTCATTTGTTCCGTCTTTTCTTTGTTTAGCTTTGCCAGCAGTCTATCAATTATGTTAATCCTGTCAAAGAACTAATGTTTAGCTGCATTAATTTTTTTCCATAGTTTTCTTCTTTTTTCTCTCCTGTATCTCAGCTCTGATTTTATTGTATCTATCCTGTTGATCTTAGTAGGGTTGTTCTGTCTTTGTACCAGAATATCATCCATGAGTCTCTTTTCTTTTTTCATGTGTGCATTTACTGCTACCAGCCTTCTTCTGATAAATGCCTTTGCTGTATCCCAAAGTTTTGGTATGTTGCCTTATCATTCTCATTGCTTTGTAGAAACTTCCTGATTTCATCTCGGATCTGGCTCAATACCCACACCTGTTCAATAGAGAATTAGTCATCATCCAATTGTTTGCCCATTTTTTCTTCACCATCCTTCTGTTAATTTCCAGCCTTATGGCACAGTGATCAGAGAGAGATATCTTTATAATCTTTATGTGCTTGAATTTATTCAAGCTTGACTGGTGTCTCAGCGTGGATTATATTTTTGAACATGTCCCATGGGATCTTGAAAAGAATGTGAATTTATTAGTATGTGGGTGGAAAGCTGTGATAATATCTATCAAGTCAAGTAGTCCAATTGTGATGTTTAGCCTGTAGCCTCCTTGTTGTGTTTCTTTCCCAGTTATCTGTCCTTCTCAGAGAGTGGTATATTAAAGTCATCAAGTATATTATTTGAGCCTGTGATTAAAAAAAATTTTTTTTTGGAGTGTTTGATTTTCAAAATTGTGGGTCTCTCATTGGGATCATATACACACACACATATATATATATAGCTCACTGGTTCTTGGCCTACTGTTCCCTTGAGCATTATTAGTGTCACTCTTTGACTCTTGTTATGGCCTTATCTTGAGGTCAATTTTGTCAGATATTAATATCACTACCCCTGCCTTTTTTGCATTGCCATTTGCTTGGTATATTTTACTCAAACCCTTTATTCTCAACCTGTTTCTGTCTGCAAGCTTGAGATGTGTTTCCTTTAAGCAGCAGATTTACTGGTTACATCTTCTGAGCCATTCTGTTAACCTCTGCCTTTTAATTCCTGAGTTCAGGCCATTGATATTCAGTGTTATTACAGCCATCTGTGGACTCTGTGATGTCATCGTGTACCTTTGTGTTGGGTGTTTTCCTACATACCTATCTTACCTGCTTGTGTTGTGTATTTTAAGTTTGCCTTCTTTCCACTATTGAGTCTATGCTATCTTGGGGCCCATTTTCTCTTTGTCAACTTATGGGTGGAGTGTTATATGTGATGGTCCTTTATTTTCCCTTGGTGTGTGTTGATCTGCTCATCCTGGATCAGCAAGATCTTTTGTAGGGCTGGGTTTCTTTTTATGTATTCTTTGAGATTGTCCTTCTCTGGGAAGATTTTTACTTCTCCATCTATTTTAATAGATAATTTGGCCGGGTAAAGTATTCTTGGGTTTGAGTTGTTTTCCTTCAATTTTTGGGATATGTTACTCCATTCCCTCCTGTTCTTCATCATTTCCGCTGATAGGTATGAACATAATCTTAGTGGGTTACCTTTCTGTGTGAATGTTTGCTTTTCCCTAGCTGCTTTTATGATTTTCTCCTTTTCCTCATAGTTAGATAATTTGGCAATTATGTGTCTTGGTGATTTTTTCTAGGGATTCAGTCTGTCTGGTCTTTCAGCCTTCTGAATTGTTACCTGATTTTCATTTATTAAGCTAGTTTAGTTTCCTTTGAAGAATTCCCTCGCTATTTTTGCCGTTGATTTCTTTGTTGTGTCTTGTTCCTGTAGTCCAATTATTCTAACATCGTTCCTATTCATAACATCAGACAGGGCACTCAAGTTTTCTTCAGCATCTGTATTGTCTTATTTGACTGATTTTCCTGGTTGCTGAGTTCTGCTTGGTTATCCTGTAGATCACTTGTGCAATTCTCTGTCTCCTAGTCTGTTGACCAATTCTGTCAATTTCCCACTGGATTTTGTTATTTCATCCCTTAAGTCTTGAATTTCCCTTTGGTGCATTTCCCTTATCTCCTCTATCACTTCAGGTTTTTTTTTTTTATTCTTTCCCTCATATCCTGCATGACTCCAAGGAGCATTCGGAAAATTTCTTTCTGTGACAGATCAAAATCTGCGTCTTCTATGCACATTGTTAGGTTCATTAGTTCTTCCGGCATTGGCTTCTGCTTCTCCTGCTTTTTCGTGAAGTTGTTAGGACTGGTTGCTGTTTACATGTTTTTTTAGAGAAGCTTGGAGTCATCTTCCAGAGTCAAATTGCACTGGGCTCTCTCTTGGGGGAACCATATGAATGATTCTAGTAACTATCTGCTGGTAGCTGTACAGAGGGGTCAGGCTATCAGTATATCCTCCTGTGGTTTCACTCTTACCCTATCCAACCAGTGTTCCATTATTTGGATTATGAGTTGGATAGTCCTCTCACGTGGTGCTGGTCAGGTTGTTATAGGCCCACACTGGTTGATCTCTAAGTAAGCCTCACGGTGCTTGGAGCACCCTTGGAGGACTGTGGTGTTTCCCTCTGCAAACGGAGTGCCAAAGAGGGCTTGTGCATGTGTGTGTACCCTCCTTTGTGTAGAGCACTGTAGCTGAAAGCAGGAATTCCAGTAGGCAGAGAGATCGCCTTGGGGGTAGGTGGATGTTCCTACAGTAGCATGGAGCCCCATATGTGGTGGGCTTTTGCTTCCTCCAGCCACTTGTAGGGCCTTTAGGTTTAGGCTGGAATTCTCCCCAATGTTTGTGTATGAAGAGGACTGGTGTTATTTCCTCAGCTGCATGTAAAGCCAACAATGTGGGTGGGAGCTCTCCCTCTTGGGCCTTCAGAGTTACCCTAGGCAGAAGGCAGTGGCTTGGAGGCGACTAGTGGCTTGGGGAAGGAAAGAGACAGAGAGGAATAGAAAAAGAGAGAAATAAAACAAAGACCAGAGCAACAATGACAAGCAAACTACCATCCACCCCCCCCACACAATTAAAATGCACAGATTAACTAAACAAAAGTGAAAAAAAGACAAAAACAAAAAAGGAGAATTGAATCTGCTGAGACTGTGTAAGAAAAGAGAGAGGAGACAGAAGAAGAGGAGAAAAGAGAAGAAGTAAAAAAGAATAAAAAGAAGAAACAAAGAAAGGGGTGGAGAGAAAGTTTTTAAAATAGACAAAGAGGTACTGTCTTTTGCTGTGTGCAGCACTGTCTTAGGGTGCAGGCTGTAGCTCTCCCCACTGGGTGGCCAGCTTTTCCCTAGGCAGAGGGTAGGGGTCTGTAAACCAGCAGTGGCATGTGGAAGGAAAGAGAGGGAGAGGGAGAGGAGAAAATCATAAAAGCTGAGAGAAGGGAGAAAAGAAGAAAGAAAGAAAGAAAGAAAGAAAGAAAGAAAGAAAGAAAGAAAGAAAGAAAGAAAAAGAGAAGAAAGAGGAAAAAGGGGAAAAACTCAACTGGGCTCACTAAGATTGGCTGTGATGTTAAAGAGGTAAGAAAGAGAGAATAGGAAATGAAGAATAAATAGATAACTCCTCCCTGATTCCTTGAATGTGGGGGTAGAGGGGTTTAAACCATGCCCCACAATGGCCGGGTAGTGTGCCCTTTTAATACAGGGACCCAGTGGTTCTGGAAGGAATTGCCCTAGTTGGCAAGATCACTGTAGAGGTCTGATGGAGGTTTCCTCAGCAGCACAGCACACTGAACTTGGCTGTCACAGTTGCCTCATGTGGTGTGCAGCACTCCCACAGAGGGCTGGTTGGAGTTCCCCCTGCTATTTGGGTTGATTTTCCCTAGCTAGAGGGTAGTGGCCTGGAGGCCAGTAGTGGCATAGGATAGGAAAGACAGGGAGAGAATAGCAGAAAGAGGGGAAAAGAAAAAAGGAAATACAAAGAAAGAAAGAGAGCAAAAATACCCCGAAACAAACCTGAGCTTATTGAGAGCAATTGCAGTGGGAAAGATAGAAGGCTGAGTGAATATAGATTTTTGAAATAGAGTGGTAGGTGTGGAGATAACTGAGACGTGTTCACCTCTCCATGGGGCTGGAGGAGTTCCAACTCTTCCTCAGGGTAGCAGGGTGGTGTGCCCACTTAATGTAGGTTCCGCATATGCAGGGTGAGATTACTCTAGAAGGCAAGACAGCACCAGTGACCAGGCTTCAGTTCCCACCAGTACTGGTGCTGGAGTTCACTGGTATACCTGCCTGATGTTGTATGTAGCACCAAAGCAGGGGCTGGGGGAAGGGTGTTCCCTCAGCCCTGTGTAGGGCCCCAGGGCAGGCAGGACCTCCCTACCTGAGTGTAGAATCCCTGAGAGGGAAGCTGGGCTTATTTGCCTATCTAGACTGCTGGTGCCCTACTAGAGCAGACAATTTTATTTATTCTCCCCGCCCCTCCCCCACCCTGGTCAGCTAGAATAGAATCAAATTAAATAGTCTCCCTGGCTCTGGGCTCTAGCTCTAGGCTGTGTTAGAACCTTAGACTTGCTTCAGCAGGTCTTTGTCTTGCACAAAGCCTCCTGGCCCTGAAGCTAACTTCTGACATTCCTTAACTAGGGCTTCATCTTATGCTGATTTATGTTAGGGGTCCTCTTATATGTGCTCCCAGAGCTGAGCAGCAAGGCTGGTGTTTGAGTTTTGACCAATAATAAATATTTCACTCTTTTTTATATTATCCTTGTGAGGTGCTCTGATTTTGGGGCTTTCACACTGATCCCCAGAGGGGGAGATCCAGCTTATCAGGGGGTTCTTTCCTTCTTGGCCAATTGGAACTGTATTCACCTCCTGAACTCTGACTATACACCTATTTTCACCCACACCATGATCTGCCTCAGGTAAAATCCTGCTTTTATTTTTCTACTTCAAATTATGGCTACCCACCATCCCCACTCCCCAGGCTATGAGCTCAAGGGGGTTAAGAGCTCAGAGAGCTCTGGCATGGGGTTCTCCTCATGTGTGGGATTCTGTTCCCCTAGGGCATCAGCCTGGAGAAATTGCTACTCCCTGTGAAAGGGCTGGAGGAGCTTTTCAACTGTAGCCCGGGAACCTAGCTCGCCAAACATAGAGCAATTTAGAGCGTTCTTGGTTCACTTTGTGAGTGGAAATCACACAAAAGAAAGGGGTTCAGTTGAGACCCTAGTACCCTAGTACTCTAATTCTAATTTCAGGACTCCACCCCTCAGTTTCCTTCACCTTGCCTCCCAATATTCTGGTCTGGCAGCAGGAGCTCCAGATAGGTAACCCTTAATTAGTCTCCATTTTCCCAGAGACCCCTAACCTTTGCTTTCTACTTGAGCCCTGATATCAGCTCCTCATCTCCCCCCTCCCTTTCTGCTGTCCCATCCCTCATGAACCATTAATAATTAATAAATTATTATTATTTTGTCATATCTCACACTATCCAATGTCTCCCTTCACCCACTTTTCTGTTGTCCATCCCCCAGGGAGAAGGCAATATGTAGATCCTTGTAATTGATTCCCCCTTTCAACCCCTGCCTCTCCTCCACCTCCATCTCTTGTTTCTATATTTTATCATTAATAGTTGGTTTTGAATATTGCTAGTTTCTGATTTATCCATTAGAAGCCTCACTTTAATCATCAAAAAATATATACACGGTTTAAAGTAGGACATTAGTCCATCTTAAAATTGCATATGAGACACAAGTGTATTGAAAGCTAAAACACCAGTTATTATCTAACCTCATTTTCCATAATTGAATATTTCCATGATGCACTGCATTTACTAACATCTTGGAATTTATATGGCAGAAACTGAAGTCCTTAGGTAATTGAATCATTCAGTTTACAATTAATATTTAATGAGTACCCAAAGTTACTCAGAATTGACTCCATAGTAGTAGGTTTAGTGGTGGGCATGGTCATTTCACTTCAGGTTCTGAAAGAGCCTCTGTGGATCATGTACTTAGTTACCTGTCTTTAAAGCCATTCGGTGGACTTCTTTGACAATTTCCCCACTATTAGCTTTGAGGTCGCTCTGTGTGCAGATTGGAATTGTTGCAGAAGAAGTTTTTCCAAGTCTGTCTTCCAAGGCCTCAAGTATGTCATTCAATTAGTAGGTCAGCACTTCATGTGACATTAGCCAAAAAAAGGCCAGAAGCAATTAATAATTGAGTACTTAATGTTTTACCTTGCCCCACCCAGAGTCTTATTTGCTTGCTGTCATATTGCAGATCATGTTATAATGGCATTGTGGTTCACGTCTCCTTAGAAAAATAGAGTTTCAGATATGTAATTGAGATATTTGCCTTCATTCTATATTTCTCTAATTGATGCCCCATCCAATTCTTCAGCTTCCTGTTTGATGCTCAAGATTATCATCTATGTGTTTCTCTTGGATTTCCTTGTCTGCACTGTCGAAGAATTGTGTGAAGTGTGTCAGCAGGATGCTGCATGTCTACCTGTGGTTCTCTTGTTTCTTCCTAATTCAATGAATTTAATCTTCCAGAAGTGTCCTTGCTCATTCAGCCTCTAAGTCTGAAATGATCAACTCCTGTTATTCTGAGCCTTACAAGAGAAATTTCCTTCATATTTTTCTTTCTATTGGTCTACGTTCTCTTCTGAATTTTTGTATTTCACTATTTTTGCTTGATCTTGGGATATCCGGCTCTATTTTAGCTTTAAATTATTTTGTATTTAAAGTGGAAGGAGTGTTTGGTTGGATGCCCTGTAGGTCCAGCAGCTGAGCCCCCGCCCCCCCCACCATGCCCACATGCAAGCTTGGGGATGATGTCAGCAAGGCAAAGCCCTCAGAACACTTTGGGGCCACTGTGTTCCATCTATGAGATTTCTGAGACAGGATCAAACCAGCCATAGTGGTCTCAGTATCTCTGCTTGAGAACCACTTATTTTGAACATAAAATTGCTATTTGTCATCAAGTGAGTTCCTACACAGTGACCTGATGCACAACAGAACAAGACACTGCATGATCCTGCACCATCCTCGCCATTGCTGCTATGCGAGAGTCCAGTGATGCAGCCATTGTGTCAACCTGTCTCCCGAGGGCCTTCCTCTTTTACTCAGCTCTTTTACCCTTCCAAACCTGATGTGCTTCTTTGGGGACTGATCTATCCTGACAATGTGTCCAAATTGTGGAAGACAAAGCCTTGCCATCCTTGTTTCTAAGCAGCACTCTGATCTTATTGTTCCAATGCAGATCGGTCAGTCCTCTTAGCAGTCCATGATATTTCAATATTCTTCTCCAGTGCCACCATTCAAATGTATCTGTTCATTTATGGCCTTCCTTATTCCATGATCAACTTACACAGCATATGACACACTGGAGAAAGTATGGTCAAGCATATTTTACTCTTCAAGGTAACATCCTTGCACTTCAATATTCTAAAGAGGTCTTATGCAGCAGATTTACATAATGCCATATGCTTTTTCATATCTTTACTACTGCTTCCATTAGTATTGATTGGGGATTCAAGGAAGATAAAATCCTTGACAACTTCAACGTTTTCTACATTTGTCATGAAACTCCCTATTTGTCCAGTTGTGAGGATTTTGGTCTTCTTTACATGGAATTTTAATCCTTACTGAAGCCTATAAACTTTGATCCTGATAAACAAGTGCTTCAAACCCTCCTCAAAGTTAGCAATCAATTTGTGTCATCTCTATGCCAGAGTTGTTAATAAGCCTTCCTCCCATCCCAATGCCACGCTCTTCTTCACACAGTCCAGCTCCCTTGATGGTTATCTCAACACACAGATGGAACAAGTATGGTGAGAGGATAACTCCCCTGCCCCCTGACACGCATGAAATTAAATCAGTTCCAATTCCTAGCAACGGTACTCACCACACAATAAATCACTGCCTCATCCTGTGCCAACCTCACCACTGTTCTCATGGCTGAGCCTGTGGTTCCAGTCACTGTGTCAACCAATCTCTTTGAAGGTCTTCCTCCCATCACTGTCCTTCTACTTTACCTTGGGTGATGTTTTTCAGCTTCTGGTCCCTTCTGAGAACATATTCAAAGGACTTGCCTCTAACAAGTATTCTGGCTGGACTTCCTCAAGGACAGATTTATTTATTCTTTCGGCAGCCTGTGGAGTTTTCAATAATCTTTGCCAACACACAATGCAATTGTACCATCCTACTTCAGTCTCCTTATCCATGTCCAGCCTTCACATGTCTGTGGGGTGATCATGAATACCCTGGATTGGGAGAGGTACACCTTAGTGCATAACATGACATTGCTGCTCTAAAGACTTTAAACAGGTGTGATGAACCTCATTTGCCCAAAGCAATACATTGTTTCATTCTTGACAACTGCTCCATAGATAATGGATTGAAATAAAATTAAAATATGGAAAATTTCAATTCTTTTCTGTTTTTCATGATATCGTCGTTAAGTGCAGTCAGTTGTGAGGAAGGTGGTTTTCCTTACCTGAGTTTAATCCAAACTGAAGGTGGAAATCTTTGATTTTCATCAACCAGTTCTTCGAGTCCTCCTTGCTTTCCCCAAGCCAGCTGTTGGCCTCTGCACACTAGAGCCTGTTAATAAGTCTACCTCCAATCACAATGTCAAGGTCTCAAGATAATTGAGCTTCTCAAATTAGACAGGAACAGTGAGGTGGGTAGCGATTGCCATTGGATGTAAGACAATGACGGAAGTGCATCTCCCTTCACTGGTTTCAGTTATTGATAAAAAATGACAAACCCCGCCCACAGTCAAGGCAAAGGCCTTCCAGAAGCATGAATTAGTAGAGGCGGTGATAACTTTGTACCTCATTTACCCTTCATGAGTCTAATCATGACTTTCTGTGGAAAAGGTATCTTCTTATCTATGTAAATGAGCAGAGGATGCTTCCTTAGTTAGGAAAGATTAATTTTTAAAACATTAAGAGGAATAAGATCTCTTATATGTTAATTATGATCTCGCATTAGACAATAATAATTTTCTTGCTGAGAATCTTGTCTGCTATATAGATAACCATCCTTACTGTTAAATCTTGTTTCACTTTTATTTTCCAAAGTTCATATATAATTAGTTAAATGCCTTTTTACTACATATGCTCTTTTAAAAGGATAGACAACCCTTTAAATTTTTTGAATATACGTACATTTTTAAATATCATAAACTTAAGTTATGACATAATTTTCATAATGCACGTGTAAACATTAAATCAAAGAGCCTTATTCTTATACAGGAAACCTGAGTGAGCACTGGTTAAGAATTCAGCACTGCCAGTCCTACTATGAGACATGACATCCCTCACTGACCGCTAACCCTTAAGGAGACAACACTGGAGACACAGTGTGGGAATTTCTGGTCCCACCACAACAAGGCAAAACACTAAGGGCATGCAACAGAAACAACAAGGGGAACAGAGCAACGAAGTCCCCAGGGAATACCAAAAACAGACTTCGGGGCCAAGGCTTGGTGCCTCATCAGACTCGACCTGAAAACACTCATAAAGGCCAACAAACAGCCCTTGAACTAACTACAAGCTTTTCTTTATTGTTGCTGTGTTTTGTTTTGTTGTCATTGGCTGGTTGGAGGTGTTGTTTTGTTTTCCTTTGTTTCTTGGTTTTGCTCTGTCTTGTTTTTGTGCATGTTATTATCTCCGCAGGTCTCTGTAAATAAGTTAGGCTGGATGAACAATCTGAAAGAGAAAACAACAGGACTGACAGTTCTTGTAGTACAGACTAGAAAGGGAGGTGGTGGTAAAGGAAGTGGTGTTAACAAACCCAGGGAAAAGGGAACAACAAGTGATTCAAATTGGTGGTGAGGAGGGTGTAGGAGGCCTGGTAGTACGTGACCAAGGGTAATGTAACTAAGAGAAATTACTGAAACTTAAATGAAGCCTGAACATGAGAGTGGGGCACGAGGAAAGTAAAAGGATAGAGAGGAAAGAGCTAGGAGAATAAGGATATACATAGAGGTCTAAGTAAAGGCATGCACATATGTAAATATATTTATATATGAGGATGTGGAAATAGCTCTATGTGTATATATTTATAGGTTTAGTATTAAGGTAGCAGATGGACCTTGGGCCTCCACTCAAGTACTCCCTCAATGCAGGAATATTTTGTTCTATTAAACTGGCATTCCCTGATGCTCAACTTCCTGACAGAATCGCTGAAGACAAAGTGGTGCAAAAGCAAATTTGTTGAAGAAAGCTGATGGTGACTGGCCATCAAAATATATAGAGTGTGGGGTCTTAAAGGCTTGAAGGTAAACAAGCAACCATCTAGATCAGATGCAACAAAGGTCACATAGAAGAAGCAAACCAGGCTGTGTGATCACAAGGTGCCGAAAGGATCAGGTATCAGGCATCAAAGAACACAAAAATCATATCCTTGCAGTCTCACCTCCCAGATATGATTGCTGAAGACAAATGGGTTCATAAGCAAATGTGATGAATAAAGCTGATGGTGCACGACTATCAAAACTTATACCATCTGGGGTCTTAAAGGCTTGAAGGGAAACAAGCAGCCATCTAGCCCAGGAGCAACAAAGCCCACATAGAGGAAGCACACCAGCCTGAATGATCACAAGGTGTGGAAGGGATCAGGCATCCGACATCATCAGAACAAAATATTACATCATTGTGATTGAAGGGTAGTGCGGAGTGGAGACCAACAGACCATCTATGGGCAATTGAACATCCTCTTAAGGAAGGGCTGTGGAGAAGAAATGAGTCAGGCAGGGTGCAGTGTAGCAATGATGAAACATATAACTTTCCTCTAGTTCTTAAATGATTTCAATTCTACCTTAAAAATCTGGCTAGACCAGAAGTTGTACACTGGTACAGATAGGAATGGGAAACAGAGGGAGTCCAGGACAGATGATCCCTTTAGGACCAGTGGTGAGAGTGGCAATACCAGGAGGGTGGGGAAGAGAGGGGGACGCCATGATAAGGATCTACATATAACCTCCTTCCTGTGGGCCAGGCAACAGGAAAGTGGTTGAAGGGAGATGTCGGACGGTGTAATAAGATATGACAAAACAATAATTTATAAATTATCAAGGGTTCATGAGGAAGGGGAAGAGGGGAATGAGAGGGAAATATCAGGAGCTTATGCCAGGGGCTTAAGTGGAGACCAAATGCTTTGAGAATGAGGAGGGCAACGAATGTACAAACATGGTTTGCACAATTTATGTATGTATGTATTATGATAAGAGTTGCATGTGCTACAAATAAAATTATTTAAAACAAGAAAAAAATAAGAAGTCAGCACTAACCAGAAACCGGAAGTTGGAATCCACATCAGGGTAATGAAAGATGTGAGTCTGTACCTATGAAGATTGGTCGCCTCTGAAATCTTACAGGACAGTTCTACAGTGGTTGCACATCTGCCTGCTAACTGCAGGTTCATCAGTTTGAGACCAAAAGCTGTTCTGAGAAAGAAAGAGGGACTTTCTCCTCCCACGGAGAGAAACAGTCTTGGAAACTCACAGAGACAGTTCTGTCCAGTGCTATAGGGTCGCTCTAATTCGACACCAACTCATTAGCAGTGAATGAAGGATTATCTTACAGAGCCAATACCAGTCAGAATCAGCTTCTTGGCACTTTGTTTAGATTTTTGGTATGCTTATAACTTTTATACAAATATAAGACTAAATTTAACAATTATTAGTGAATTTTAATGCTGCATCATAGTATTTTATTTTTTTTGAGTTAATAGCATAAATCCATGAGGAAGACCTAAACATCATTTTATGACAATTTAATTCTTCTTTTGAAATAACTGGAACTATTACAACAACACTAAACCTTAGCAAAAGTAGGTTACTATTAACATAGCTCAGAGCTCTGATGGTGCTAGGTCAGCAGTTCAAACCCAACAGCCACTCTGAGAAAGATGTGGCTTTCTGCCCCCATAACTATTTACAGCCTCAGAAATCCACTAGAACAATGTTACCCTGTCCAATGGGGTTGCGGAAGAATCACACTTGACTCAATGGCACTGTTAGTTTTGGGATTTGTGTTAACATGGTGTGAGGAGCCCTGGGCTGCAAGGTCAGCAGTTTGAAACCACTAGCTACTCCACAGGAGTAAGGTGAGGTTTCTAATTCTGTACAGAGCTAGCATCTCAGAAACACACAGGGCAGGTTCTAACCTGTATAATAGGCCCATTATGATTCAGAATTGACATGATGGCAGTGAGAAGTTTCTGGTTAGTTTGTTTAAGGAGCATTGATAATGCCGTGGGTTAGGCATTGGGCTGTTAAGTACATGATTAGCCGTCCAAACCGACCAGTTCCTCAGGGCAAAGATGAGGCTGCCAGCTCTGGTAAAGATTTGCAAAGTCAGAAATACCATAGAGGGTCACTATGACGCAGAAATGGCTCAATGACCATGCGTTTGGGGACTTTATGCAAATAATTTACTTATTATAAAATCAACATATACAGAGACATACTGTAAAGGTAAGGTCAGGTTTGGCAAGCCAATGTTGATATAGATTTTCTCTTTCAACTTATTTTGAAATTGTTATTCTGCGCTCTACAACTGTCACTGTACCCTAATTTAACACTCACATCTTGAAAGTGGTCTTCATTTACCCACCACCCGGTTAGCCATCAACCACAGCACAGCAGTGATTGGAACCATTGCACGAGGAACAGGGTCCAAATTCATTCCTGCAATGGGAGTTCCAACTCATAGGAACCCTATGGGTCATAAGATAACTGCCTCATCATCGTCCCAAGGCAGTAATCTTTACGCATGCGTCCTACCAACTCTGCCTGGTAGAGGTCGAGTGAGTTCAAATCGCTCACTTTTCAATTAGCATCTGAACACTTGCCCACCGTGCACTCTCAGACACTAAAATTGTGTGGTGTATATATGGACCTAGGTACGTTATCTGGCAATTCAAAATGTCATGCTGTTGGTTATCATCTAGTTGGTGGCAACTCATGGCCCCCTATGTGTTACAAAGGAGAACTGCTTAGTAGCATTTTCAGAAGCAGGCTCCCAGTCTTGTTGTCTGAGACACCACTGGGTGGGTTTGGCCTGTGAAGTTTTAGGCTTGTTCTTCAAACGAGTCTATTCCCGCTGTGTGCAAAATGTGTATTACAGGATCAGAGTAGAAATGGAAGACTTACTGGAGCCTATTCCTATGACCTAAGTGATGATGGCCGCTCAGGCCAAAATTCTAGGGTATACAGTAAATTCAACATACACATCTTTTGCTGATCAATATTGTTTTTCCTAAAGGTAAAGGGTGAACAATTGTGTCATAAAAGTATTTGATTTCAAATGTTTAACTTGGGAAACTGGAAGAATAACCTTTCCAGGGGAAGATTGCCATGAGAACATGTTTGGGCAAGGATGATCAAGCATTAATCACGAAAACATGTACTAAACATATCAAGAAAGATATCAAGGTCAATACACAACTCTGGGATTCATGTAGGACAGCAGTCCTCAACCTGTGGGTTGTGACCCCATTGGGATTCGAATGACCCTTTCACAGGGGACACCCAATTCATAACTGTAACAAAATTATAGTGATGAAGTATCAAAACATAAATTTATGGTTCGGGGATCACCACAACATGAGGGCCTCGGCATTAGGAAGGTTGGGAACCACTGTAGGAGGTTTGTGGTGGAGAGATAGTTATGATAGTCATCGTTATAGAGACAGTATTTATAGCCTTACGACCACTGATTTCAATTTTAACAGTTGTTTTTAAAATTAGGTTGTATATATTTAGTAGTTTCACTGACACACTATTCACATACATACATTTCAATGCTTATATCACAGTCATAAAGATTTAACTATGGAATGATACCCTATCTGCCTTAACTCCCAATAAAATGGGTTTGAAAAGAACAAATGTTGTCCAACCATCATCAAATCTGTCCCAGGACTTTTATTCTTCCTAGAAGTCGTCATCGTTAGCTCTGCAGTGGAACGTCTATGCTGAACTTTGATTGCCTAAAAGTATATGTGTTCAGAGGAGTCTTATCAAATCTGAATTAATAAGTATCCTGTTCACCAATGTCCTTCTGCCCAGAAGTTCCCAAACTTGCCATTATCTTTACTTCATGTCTGGGTATCATAAAATGTATTAGCACTTCTTCTCCATTGGTACTTCTTCCATCCCTCTTTTCTGCTTGCCCCCATCTTTACTTCTGTTTCATTACCCTAGTAACCTATACCAATGCATAGCAATGCTAACCTTGTGGCACTGCGAGGGCCTTGTGGATTCAGTATGATACATGCCAGAACATTCCTGTCTCACTGTCTATAAAACTTTCTGTCTATAAAGCCATTGATACTTCCTTTAAATTCATTTTCCAAAGTATCAACATTTGAAGGTCTACTAGTAAAGTCACATCCAAGGAAAACTCATGCAAAAATTCTGTTATATGTAATATATATACACACAAATATATATAGGTATAGGTATATGTAATATGTAATATGCTCATGAAAGCAGAAGGCAGGAGATCAAATAACCTATTGAGTTTTGACAAATCTGCTGTACAAGACCTTTAAAGTATTGAAATGCAAGATGTTTCTTTAAGGACTAATGTGTACCTCACCTAATCCGTGGTATTTCCAATTGCCTCATATGCATATGAAAACTACACATGAAATAAGGAAGACCGAAGAAGAATTGATGCATTTGGATTATGGTGTTGAAAAGAATATCAAAAGTAATACGGACAGGTAAAAATAATCACCAAATCTGTATCAGAGTCAGTACTGCCTGACTGCTCCTGAGAGGCAAGGATGGAAAGACTTAATCTCACATACCTGGAAATGTTATCAGGAGAGAGCAATCCCTGGGGAAAGACATCAAGCTTTGTAAAGTAGTGGGACAGTGAAAAAGAGGGAGGCTCTAGACAAGATGGATTGGTTGGTTGGCACAGTGGCTGCAACAATGGGTTCAAACAAAACAATAACTGAGGATGGTGCCGTGTAGGAGGTTGGCTGGTCAAGGTGTTTATTGGTGGGCGACTAATTAGTCCCCTGTGCCTCTGTTTACCTTGTAGCTAAAGGCAGTGTGAGATAACTCAGTTGCTTATGACCTCTTTGAGATTCTTTTGAACCATGCATGTCATTGTGCTTCTCTTATAATATAGTGCTGTTATTATTCAAGGGTTTACACAGTGTGCCTAGTTAGTAATGTTTACATAGATAAGAGGTTCAGAATGTTTTTTTTTAATCAGTGCTTTAATGTTTACTTTGTAACCATTCCCTTGTAAGAAGAGTATAAAAACCAAGCTTCGAAAATACTTGGTACTTCAGTCCATGAGACTGTTGTCCTCCCAATCCCATACTTTGTCCATATGTCTTTTCTTTTCCTTTCATCCCCACGCCTCATGTCAGATGCAGCTTGATGCGGGATAGCTGGTCTATCACCCGCAGTGCAGGACATTGTACTGTTTCATTTTTAGTACATATGGTCGCTATGAGACAGGGCCAACCCCACAGCACCTACCAACACCACAAGCAAGCCTCAGCAAAGAGAAAAGGTCTCAAAAGTAGCAGTCAATTTCATTGGGGACACAGAAAGTTGGTCAGATTTCCATAGGAAATTGGGAGAAATCAAGGATAGTCCTACCTACCCAAGCAGCCACCACTAAGAGATTACATTTTTCCCCTGTTCATGATTATCATGTAGTGGAGAGACTTCCAGGTGGAAATACACTGATTGTAAAATCTAAGGAAGTCCAGCATTTATCTTACCAATCAAATGGGTTCCAGCAGGGCAGGATTTGCAATGTGAAAAGTTCTAGATAAGAAATAAAAGGAGAGATGCCTTTGGGGCTCAGGGGACCCTGCAGCACAGACACTCCAGGTCTGTCTGAATAAGATAGACTGGATGAACAATCTGCAGGAGAAAACAATGGGACTGACAATTCTGGGACAGGGGAGAGGGGGAGGTGGGCGGAAAGGAAGTGGTGTTAACAAACCCAGGGACAAGGGAAAAACAAGTGATCCAAATTGGTGGTGAGGAGGGTGTAGGAAGCCCAGTACAGCATGACCAAGGGTAATGTAACTGAGAGGAATTACTGAAACCCATATGAAGACTAAGCATGATAGTGGGACAAGAGAAAAGTAAAGTGAAATAGAAGAAAGTGCTAGGAGGCAAAGGGCATTTATAGAGGTCTAAATAAAGGCATGTCCATATGTAAATATATTTGTATATGAAGATGTGGAAATAGATATATGTGCATATATGTATAGGTTTAGTATTAAGGTTGCAGATGGACATTGGTCCTCCACTCAATGACTCCCTTAATTTCTAGAATACCTTGTTCTATTAAACTGACATTCCACGGCGGTCACCTTCCAAACACAATTGCTGAAGACACTGTGGGTCCATAAGCAAATGTGGTGAAGAAAGTTGATGGTGCCTGACTATCAAAAGAAATAGCTTCTGGGGTCTTAAAGGCTTGAAGGTAAACAAGCGACCATCTAGCTCAGAAGCAACAAAGCCCACATGGAAAAACCACACCAGCCTGTGTGATCATGAGGTGTCAAATGGCTCAAGTATTAGGCATCAAAGAACAAAAAAAATCATAGCATGGTGAATGAGGGGAATGCAAGGTGGGGACCCTAGACCCATCTGTAGGGAACTGGACATCCCCTTACGCAAGGGTTCCAGGGAGGAGACAAGCTAGTCAGGGTATGATGTAGCAACAATGAAACATACACTTTTCCTCTAGTTCTCAAATTCTTCCTCCCCCACCCCCACTATCATGATCCTAATTCTACTTTACAAATCTGGCTAGGCCAGAGGATGTATGCTGGTACAGATAGAAATTGGAAACACAGGGAATCCAGGGTATATGATCCCTTCAGGACCAGTGGCAATACCGATAGGGTGGAGGCAGGGTGGGGTGGAAAGGGGGAACTGATTACAGGGATCTACATATAACCTCTTCCTGGGGGACAGACAACAGAAACGTGGGTGAAGGAAGACCCACTTTTTGGACAGTATAAGTTATGAAAAAATAAGAATTTATAAATTATCAAGGATTCATGAGGGAGGGGGAGTGGAGACGGAGGGGAAAAATGGGGAGCTGATGCCAGGGGCTTCAGTGGAGAGCAAATGTTTTGAGAATGATGAGGGCAACGAATGTACAAATGTGCTTTACACAATTGATGTACATATGGATTGTGATAAGAGTTGTATGAGCCCCAATAAAATGATTTTTAAAATTTTTAAAAAGAGTTGTATTAGACCCCAATAAAATGATTTAAAAAGAAAATTGAAACACTAAAAATATTTTCATTTGGTCACCAAACCAACACTCTCAAGTAGCTATTATATTTACCAGCTTCTTTTCCTTTAAAATCGTTAATTAATACAAAGAAAAAAAACTTTAATGTTCAGAGACATGAATGTTTGGCAACTACTTACGCAAGTCAAACAACATAAAACTGTGTCTTGGAGAATCATACTGATGGGAAATGTCAAGCCCTGGGGACACCTGAGAAGCAGTTCGGCAGATCCATGACCTCTCAAGGAAACGTCTTAAATTCCGGCTGGAAGTAATGGTGGAAACATTTGTTTCCTCTCTCTTTGTTCCCCAAGACCATGCTGGATGCGGCACTTGAAAAGCAGTGAAGAATGTTTACCACGTTGGGTGTCTGTGAGACTTCCTCTCTCTCTTAGGTGGAGTATGAAGTCTTGGAAGACAGAGTCTGTTTATATCGACCCAATCAATATGTTTTTTCAACAAAGAAGATTAAATTCCCATCACAAGAATTTCCAAGGAAATGATAAATGGTGAGATTCACGATTCATATATCTTTGAATTTTCTGAGGGGTTTCCAAAGTTTAATATAGTGCTTAAAAGTATGAGTATTGAGGTGAGACTCCCAAATTTAATAGTGGGGTCTATCTTAGGTTACATATTTTGTCACTTATTTATATTCCTTTCACCACTCCCATAATAACTGTCTTACTGGACTCCTCAAATGCAAACCAATTGGGATGAAGTGATTTGGACTCAGAGTTGCTATCATAGATGGTTTCTGAGACTTTAATTATGGGCCCTCTCAGAGGCACTGACCTTACTATTAACAGTCCAGATCTTATCAGATCGTGCTACTAGAAATGTGCTAGAGTCATGAATATTAATATAGAGTCAATTTGATATTCTTTGTATAAACCAACTACCTACAGTTGAGGGGGACACATGTGGGTGTGAGAATTGCTATAAATTACAAAGTCATTTCAAAGTGATATGACTTTTAAAAATTAGCACATGTATGCTGTGACCAAATAAAATAGCCCACATCTATCAATTTTAAAAGGATAAGTAGAAGAACTTATCAATACAATGCAATTTTCAACCCAGTTCATGGTAAAGTAGGAATGAAGGGTAAATGCTGATGTGAACTATACTTCTCTGTGTCAGTAGTCGTCTGGAATATTGGTCTCTACTGTAGGTTCTATTATTTTAGTGTATATTGAATTATCTAATTCTATTAATAGATTCTACTCACTTTCGAGAAGTGGAAGGTAAGGATTTTTAGTAACATATCCCATGACACATCACTATATAGAAGAGGGTGGCTTTGAACTGAATCCTATATGAGTCTAGACTTGATGTTCTTACTCATTTCACTTCATTTTCTCTATTTATTTTGCCCTAAGCTAACCTGATGACCTTTGTGTTCTATTTTAATAGTATTTATTTTTCTAACCAATGATGGTTGACATACTTTTCTTTTCTGGGCATAATTTAAGACTCCTTAGCATAAAAAATGATTGTTTTAAAGCAAGCAAACAGAAGATGCTATTCTTTACAGTTATATAGATATTGGTTTTATTTGTTAATTCTAACTGGATTAGAATTGATTAGATGAGTTTATTGATAATACTTAGAATAAACTCCCTTCATGATTCGTTCACTCCAGGAACCCTGGAGGTGTAGTGGTTCAGTGTTGGGCTGCTCGCCACCAGGTCAGCAGTAGAAAACCACTAGCGAATCCTCAGATGAGAGAGGAGGATTTTCCACTCCCATAAAGAGTGACAGTCAGGGGTACCCACAACAACTGCAATTCGATTCTGTCTATAAAGTTCACAGTGGGTTAGAATCAACTCATTAGATACGAGTTTGGTTTTCAAGTGATTTAGTTCACTCCTTTAGCAAACACATAATTATGTAAACACCTAATTACATAAGTGGTCTCTTTCTGTTATATATACAGGCAAGGACACAGTCATCTTTCAAAGCTGCATCTACCTGTGGACAATGAAGTCAAAAGTTGAAGCAATTACCTGGGGGACTCCTGGAAATGCCTCGTGCGGGTAAAATATCTAGCTTATTAAGTGAGATAATAATAAGCATAGCTTCAACCGTTTTTTTAACCATAAACAAAATTATTTTATTTCCAAAATTGATCCTCAACACAATCTTGTGAGATGGACATGTAGGCTATATCAGAATTAATCCAATAAAATTTTATATGTACATGGACATATATATTGAGACACTATAGTTGATTATATTGGCCATATTGTATAAATATTTAGTTAAAAATTTCTAAAGCCTTAAACTGGTCACTATTCCATATGTTGTTTCTATTCCTTACCAAGGTAGTGATGTCAAATGGTTTCAGCTGACAGCAAATCATTTGCAGTTTTTTTTCCCCCTGACGTGTCTCATTACACATGAACAAAGAAATCTGAAGGTTTGAACTGAGAGGTTGTTAGACGCAGGGAAAAGACCATTCTTATTGTGGAATCCTTGCTAAAGCCACAGCTTTGGCCATGTCCATATTTATCCAGTGGGGGGGACTTGGATTTTGAAGTCAGTAAATACTATATATGCCTCTTGTAAATTTTCTAACGTAACCTCTCAAAGCATGAGTTCGCTTTTGCAAAAGCAGGGATAAATAGACGTATGATGAATTGTATCCTAGATAATAGACATTAAGCAATTAATTCCCTTGGTATATTTCACTGAGTCATCAGCCCCACACAGAGGTAGCCATTCACATTTTTATCAACTTCTATTTTCCTTTTAAAATGGTTAATTAAAAAATCAAGAAACCAAACATTAATAGGGTCTTAATATTTGGTAGGCATAGAGCTAGGCGCATTTCCATAGACTTTTGTGTATGACATCATTTTATTCAGCTCATATTTCTAAACACTATTTGGAGGAGTAAGTACCACTTGCAAGTGGCTCTTGAAGTGCATGTTTTATCCTTCTGTTTATAGATCCGGCAGTCTCCTGATGAGAGAGACATTGCCAGGCAATCCTCCGGCCTCCAATACCAAGCCAACAAGAGCCATACCTAATGCACCACAGCCCTTTCCTAGACCTCTGATGTTCTTCGGTATCTTTACCAGTTCGCTCTAGGCAGCTGCAATTGCCTAATTAGAGTTGATAGCTAAGATAAAAACTACTTCCCATTCTTACCCCATATGAGTGTTTTCACTGCCTACATTGAAGTTCTATTTTTAAGTGTTTTACCTCCATATTCATTGGTATCACGTGGCTACCAACAATACATTCCTAACTTTGTGCTTTCAATACTGCAGAATCCATTTGTTTATAGAGGCACCAGTCTGTGGGTGACTATGCTAACAGCAAAGTTAGTCTGAGTCATCTCTCTCTCTCTCTCTCTCTCTTCATAATTTCAGAATCTACATGGCATGGTCATTGTGGTAGCTTCGACTTTTTCCTCTGAAGACATGAAAAACCAAAGTGTTGTGACAGAGTTCATCCTCCTGGGACTGTCACAGAATCCAAATGTTCAGAAAATCTTATTTGTTGTATTTTTGTTCAGCTACATCACAACTGTTGGGGCCAATTTGCTTGTCGTTGTGACCATCGTCAGCAGCCCAGCACTCCTGGGCTCCCCCATGTACTTCTTTCTGGCTTTCCTGTCCTTCCTGGATGCATGCTACTCCTCTGCCTTTGCCCCAAAGATGCTAGTGGATTCCCTTTATGAGAAGAAAACCATCTCCTTTGTTGGCTGTATGACCCAACTCTTTACTGAACACTTCTTTGCTGGAGTGGAGGTGATTGTCCTCACTGCCATGGCCTATGACCGCTATGTGGCTATTTGCAAGCCCCTGCACTACCCCTCTATCATGAACTGGAGGCTCTGTGGCATCCTCATGGCGGTAGCCTGGACCGGGGGCTTCGTGCACTCTGTGATACAAATTCTCTTCACTTTCCAGCTGCCCTTCTGCGGCCCCAACGTCATTGACCACTTTTTATGTGATTTATACCCCTTATTGGAGCTTGCCTGCACTGACACTCACCTCCTTGGACTTTTTGTGGTGGCCAACAGTGGGCTTATCTGCCTCATAATCTTCTTCTTGGTGCTTACCTCCTATGGTGTCATCCTAGGGACACTTAGGTCTCACAGCTCTGCAGGTCGGAGGAAAGCTCTCTCGACCTGTGGTTCTCACATTGCTGTTGTGGTGTTGTTCTTTGTCCCCTGCATTCTGACCTACGCACGACCCCCAGCTTCGTTCTCCTTTGACAAGATGGTGGCCCTGTTTTTCACCATACTAGCTCCCCTTCTCAATCCTTTGATTTACACTTCCAGGAATAAGGAGGTGAAAAATGCCATGAGGAAATTGTGGACCAGATTACGTTTAGTTTCTGAGGGAAAATAAAACATTAAACTCATAAACAAAACCAAGAGATTCAAGAAGAGAGAAAGCAGAATGGACTTCAATAAGCAATTAATAGAAAACGGGTCCCGTAAGTCAGAAGGTAATAAAACAGCAAAACACTAATGTGGGGTTCAGGGAATGTTATTCTTCCCTCAGATAACTCATCATCTCGGAGCTGGCGGGGAAGTAATCATATAGGTTAACCAAAGAAGTTAAGTTTCACGCACACTTAGAATATGAAAATCCAAAGATTTCAGTAAAGAGAAGCACCATATTATCTATTAAACGGTTTACCATTCCTACCATGACATGGAAAGAAGAGAAAATAGCATACAATTTAGGAAAAGAACTTATGGAAAATATTTGCATTAAAAATAGGACCATGATGTCAATTACGGAACCCTGTGGCGCAGTGTTTAAGCTCTCGGCTGCTTCATGTGGCAGACAGATGGGAAGCCTGCTCCGTAACGACCATCACTTTGGCACCAACACAGTGCAGCTTCACTCTGCTCTTTTGGGTGGCTGTTACCAAGAAGAGGCCCAAATTTTCAAGCCTGTCAACATCTTGGTTCTTGTCCTGTTAGCAAGAAAGATTTTAGTCAAGGGCCAATATTCAGATACGAGTCAGAGGAAACGTTGGCACAGAAAGAGGAGTATTTTGCAGAAGAAATTCAAAGGACCCTTAGCGTGTCTACAAGGCCTGGTAAACTGACAGCTGGTCTTTACATTCTGCCAATACAGACCACCCACCATGGGCTGGCGTTCTGGCAGGTCTTCTGTTATCCACTGGTCCTCTGCAGTGTACCCTCCTCTTTTCAGGTATGTGCATTCAGGTACCCCAGCACCCCAGATTTCATGCTGTGCTCTTGTCTGAGACCCCAGACTCAAGAGTCTCTGCAGTCATTGTGGGGGTGTATGAACAACCTGTCTTCTTCACCAGGCCATTTTATTATGTCAATGTCCATGGTTTCTTCCCTTGATAAGGAAATGAGTTGATTCTGTCCTTCACCTAGCTTCCTTTGTGCTGAAGGGCTCTGTGCAGAAGCCTGTCTCCGCCCAGACTTGATCTCCATTGAACCGCAGTGGGAGACAATCCCATTCAACTAATGAACTCAGAGAAGACCATTGAGACTCAGGAAAGGTAGAAACCAGGTCATGATCAGAACTTCCACTCTAAATTTGCTTGGAACACATAAGTCCATAATTTAACGTGAGTCCATTGTTATTGGTTATAGATCTGCATCATTCGGGGAAATAAAACCTGATAGGCATTTTCTGTCTATGGATGGCGCACTGCTTCTCCCCAGTCTCAGTAGGCAGGACTGGGAGGCAAAGTCAGAGCTGTATGAAAATGTAAAGCAAGGGAGGTGCTATCTAGAGTCAATTATACAATTTAAATATTGTATCAGAATCTTTCCAATTATTATTCCAATTATGATATGTCACATCTCCATGCATCCCCTAAAACTAGCAGGATAAATTCCAAAACATGGCTAATAAAAAACTGCACATCATTTCTAAGTAGCCTTCACGTGAGCTGTAAGTTACTCAGGAAAATGAGCAGTGTTGTCTACATTAACCATAGCATCAATCTCCTTTATGCACATACGTGAAAGGCATTTTCTCTGGAAGAGTCAAATATAAATTGAGAAAAGAATATCAGGTTTTAAAACTAAATAATACAATGATCTATTTATCCAAATGCAATTCCTTAAATGATTCTGACCAACTAACACTAATCAATTGTCCAGATTAGTCCTTCAGGCTCTGGGGAATTTTCTGGTTTACAAAGTTTATTCCAGGCTGTAAATTGACTTTTCCCTTCATCACATAGTGGACCCTGGATCCTGTATCTCTAGAGGTCAGAGCTGCTATTCAGACACAATGAGCTCCCGGCCAGCCCCTGCCTTGAAAGCAGGAGGGAAACGTGTGCAGCCCTGAGGGAACACTGGCTTTGCCCTGGGTTTAGTTCTGTTTCTGTAGAGGGCCCACAGAAATATCAAAGAGAGAGATGCAGAATCTCAATTCAATAATAGTTATAAAAACAAGGAAGACAGATAGTTGATCATTGGTTTGCAACTAAGTCAGTGATTTTGCCCGCTGTATTCTAGAACATTATACACCCTCAACCACAACAAACTGCCATTATTAAAATGGGTAGGTGAATTGTAGAAAGCAAAAGAGAATGAAGAAAAACAAATGAAAATTTTATCAAATTCCCTGCTCCATTTGGTAGGTGGGAAAGGATTTACACTTCATGTTGAAAAGAATGACAGAGTTAAAAGAGTTCTAGAATACAGACACGGACAGAATGTGGGAGGGGTGGAGAGAAAGAGAGAGTCAGAGCTACTCTGATTAAATATAAGCAATTTATTGTTTGTCAATTATACTTCGATCAAGGTTTTAAATTAATTTGTGATTGAGGAAGAGTGACCATTATTGCTTCTCCAAAGTAAAAATCAGAATTCAGTGGAGGGTGCTGTAGCCCTGCAGGAACTGCCATGTATGCTAAGGGAGCTGAACAGTGTCACCAGAATGTAGACAGACCCATGATGACACCGAGTATGATGGATGGAGGGCAGGGACCCAGCTCAGCAGCTCACTAGCTCACCAGCAGGCCTGTATCAGGGGCAGTGTGTATGTGCAAAGATGAAGGATGTAGGGAAACAACCTCTTGGGTGCAGCTGGGAGAGGCTGAGGATAAATGTCCAGGTATAGTCAGGACACTGGGAGTCATGGTACAGCTTAATGGAGCATGGCAAGCCCTGGGCAGAGCACGGTTGACAATGTACAAGGGGGAAAAAAAGGATTACTAGCTGAAAGTCCCTGGACCAGGAGAAGAAACACTTCCCTCTGCCATATGCCCTTTGACCCTCTCCTCACATCCCCTATAGAAATTGTCAAGGGATCCATACTATTCCTTCAGAATCGGTAATAACAGAGTGAATTAAGCTGAGAGTTAATAGTTTTGTAACTGTTTCTCCAAACAGAAATCAATACAGAAATAAATATTTGTATGAACTCATTATTTCTGTCTTTCATGCAATATCTTACCATGTCAAGCCTTTTTCTCCAAACCTGACACTTACATAAGAGTGATTAATAAAACATTTATTCTTACCATTCATTATTCTAAACGACATTGTTACCATTGGGAGTAGCAACTGCTCAAATCCATTTAAGGCTCACAAGTCATGCATTAATGAAATTGTCACTTTATTCATAATTATTCAGTTTACCGTTCCTGATACATACAAAGTAACTTTTTTTCATTGATCTTACAGATAATAGAACTGTCTGATTTTGAGTACACTTTTAAGCCTGTCAAAAGAAAATGTTAGAAAAATCTGTACAAGATTGGTGCCTATGATTTGCAGACTTAAGATATCCCACATGTCCAACTTTTCCAAAATTCGCTTCTGCTCTATCATATGTGATATCAATCAACACTCCCCTCTGAATATCCTTTCCCTTGTCCTAAAGTTCTACAATTCATTATATAGCAAAGAACTCAAGGACCATCAAGGCAATGGCTGACACAGTTGTGGAAGTTGTGCTGTCTCAGATCTGTACTTCAGATGTCAGTCTGCAGGATTCTCCTCAATCATGCCCCTTTAAGCTGTGTACTCACAAGGAAAGGGATGTTGGCAAATCAGTTTAATTGATAGGCCCCCAGATCAAGTCCCAAGAACTAGAGGTTGCATGGAGTTGAGCCAGACACAGGATGCAGTGGAAGACCTTGAACTTTGACAAAGTCAGAGCTACAGAAACACAATGCCCAAATGTGAAAGGGGAAGTTCCCACTTGGTTAGCCAAGCTCAGAACAAAGGGATTCAAGTGAAGCAGACCAGTCACTGCTATTCAGTCAGTGCTCACTCAGAGTGGCCCCCCTGTGGGTTTCTGAGATTGTAACTGCTTAAATTAGAAAGGTCAGATTTCAACTGCCAATCATGTGGAAATCAGCCCAATGTATGATCACTACATACCCAGGGTTCCTTCAATTTGTCATAGTTTTGGTTTTAACTCTTATAAGTTAGGTTGACACATTTCCAAAATGGCCCTCGACATGATCTGTGAGAAGATCAGTTATATTACATTGTAATTAATTTATAATAAAGACAAAATTTTGAAAGAGATATGTTGAGGAGCTTTACTTGATCATATTTGACCATATTATTTAAATAATTTAATAAAGCACTAAGAATGGTTTATATTCACACTGGAACTGATTGTGATTACGTATATCCAATGCATTTTAAAAGTGATTTAACCACGGAGGTATGTTATTTCTGAATACTACATCAAGAAAACCAACTAAAGAAAAAAAGAATGTGGATATTCTGTGAGAGATGTGGCCAATGTCATTGAACAAAATATATGGAAATTGCTTAATGGGATCCTAATTTGCTATGTAAACTCTCACCAAAAACTGGTTTCTATTCAACATCTTGTTTCTCTTTCTTACCTAGATGGGTGATGTCAATTTGTATGTGTGTGTTTGTAAAACACTTTGGAATATCTTTTCCTGTGCTTTCTCATTACCTATGAACAAAGGAAAGTTTTAACCTTGAAAAGTGGGCTGAGTCTTGCTTTGCTGTTCTCTCTGGAAGAGATATAGATAGTCTCATGCATGTTTGTATGGATCCAGTAGAATAGATTTGGGTTTTGAGTCAGAAAATCATAGATCCAACTTTTATTAATTTTCTAAACTTAACTTCTCAACAAATGAGTTTGTTATCATTAAAAAGAAAAGACCTAACATAAACTGAATCCTATATAGTAGGCACTGAGCAATTATTTTAATTGAAATATTTCACTTAGTCATTAGACCAACACTCTGAAGTAGCTGCTATTATTTTTATCAACTTCAGCTTTACTTTTCAAAGGGTTAATTAAAAATACCAACAGAAAGCCAAATAATCTGTTCTTATTATTTTCTTACTTCAGATCTAGAGACTTTTCTATAGGTCTTTATGTTCTATAGGGAATTATTTAATTCATCTTATATTCCTACTTTAGTTCAGACTTTAAAAATAATATTTGACAGGATAAGAATTCTTTCCAAGTATCTCTTGATCATATTTTCTCTGTTGTTTTTAGCTAATACAGTGTCTCATTAGAAAAATAGAGTTTTAGACATGTAATTGACATATTTGCCTTCATTCTGTATCACTCTAATTGGTGCCCCATCCAATTCTTTAGCTACCCGCTTGATGCTCAAAATTATCATCTACGTGTTTCTCTTGCATTTCCAGGTCTCCATTGTTGCAGTGTGTCAGCAGGATGCTGCATATCTTCCTTTAGTTCTCTTGGTTCTTTATAATGCAATCGTTTTAATCTTCCAAAAGGTTCTTTCTCATTTAGCCTCTTAGTTTGAAATGATCAACTCCTTTTGATATTCTGAACTTTATAAGAGAAATTTCCTTCATACTTATCTTTCTATCGGTCTGTCTTCTCTCATGGTTTTGTGTAGCGAGCTATTTTTGCTTGATCTTGAGATATTCGGCTCTATTTTAGCTTTAAATGTTGCATTCTGATCTTTGTGGAAGAAATGTTAGGTTGGATGCCCTGGAGGTCCAGCAGCTGAGCCCCCACACTCACATGCAAGCTTGGGGATGACGTCAGCAAGGCTAAGCCCTCAGAACACTTTAGGGCCGCTGTGCTCCATCTATCAGATTTCTGAGACAGGATCAAACCCGGCCTCAGTGATCTCAGTATCTCTACTTGAGAACCACTCATTTTCTGCACATAATCGGTGTTAGGTACCATCAAGTGGGTTCCAACACAGAGTGACCTGATGCACAACAGAACAAGACACTGCATGATCCTGTGCCATCCTCGCCATTGCTCCTATGCCAGAGTCCATTGATGCAAAAATTGTGTCAACCCGTCTCCCGAGGGCCTTCCTCTTTTGCTCAGCCCGTTTACTCTACCAAACATGATGTGCTTCTTCAGGGACTTTGTCCAAAATGTGGAAGACAAAGTCTTTCCATCCTTGCTTCTAAGCAGCACTCTGATCTTATTGTTCCAATGCAGATCAGTCAGTCCTCTTAGGAGTCCATGATATTTCAATATTCTTCTCCAGCGCCACCATTCAAATGCATCTCTTCATTTATGGTCTTCCTTATTCCAGGACCAACTTACACAAGCATATGACACACTGGAGAACACTAGGGCTTGATCAAGCTTACTTTATTCTTCAAACTAACATCCTTGCTCTTCAATACTAAGGAGGTCTTGTGCAGTCAATGTACCTAATACAATATGCTTTTGATCTCTTGACTACTGCTTCCATGAGCACTGATTGGGGAATCATGGAAGATAAAATCCTTGACAACTTCAATCTTTGTATATTTATCGTGAAGCTCCCTATCGGTCCAGTTGTGAGGATTTTGTTCGTCCTTACATGGAATTGTAATCCGTACTGAAACCTACAATCTTTGATCTTCATAAACAAGCACTTCAATTCCTCCTCACTTTCAGCAATAAAGGTGTGTCACCTGTATTCATGAGTTGTTAATAAGCCTTCCTCCCATCCCAACGCCACATTCCTCTTCACAGAGTCCAGCTTCCTTGATGGTTCACTCAACACACAGATAGAACAAGTAGGGTGAGAGGACACCCCCCTGACACACATGAAATTATGTCAGTTCCAATTCCTAGCAACCCTATAGCTACCACACAATGGATCGCTGCCTGGTCCTGTGCCAACCTCACCACTATTCTCATGTCTGAACCTATGGTTGCAGTCACTGTGTCAACCAATGTCCTTGTACTTTGCCTTATGTGATGCTTTTCAGCATCTGGTTCCTTCTGAGAACATGTTCAAAGGACTTGCCTCTAACAAGCATTCCGGCTGTACTTTCTCCAAGACAGATTTGTTTATATTTTGGCACTCTGTGGAGCTTTCAATATTCATTGCCAAAACATAATCCAATTGTACCATTCTTACTTCAGTCTCTTCATGCATGTCCAGCTTTCACATGTCTGTGGGGTGATCATGAATACCCTGGCTTGGGAGAGGTACACCTTAGTCCATAACATGACATCGCTGCTCTAAAGACTTTAAAGAGGTGTGATGGACCTCATTTGTCTAAAGCAATACATTGTTTCATTCTTGACTACTTCTCCAAAGACCACTGATTATGGGTTGAAATAAAATTAACATATGGAAAATTTCAATTCTTTTCTGTTTTTCAAGTTATTCTCGTTAAGTGCAGTCAGTTGTGAGGAAGGTGGTTTTCCTTACCTGAGTTTAATCCAAACTGAAGGTGGAAATCTTTGATTTTCATCAACCAGTTCTTCGAGTCCTCCTTGCTTTCCCCAAGCCAGCTGATGGCCTCTGCATACTAGAGCCTGTTAATAAGTCTACCTCCAATCACAATGTCAAGGTCTTAAGATAATTGAGCTTCTCAAATTAGATTCTCAGCATGTAGGTTGAAAAAGATACACCTTTCTTAATGTTAAACCATGAAGGGCTGGCTACTGTCCTAGGTACAGGATTCACATCAGCTCAGTGAAGGTTCTGAAATTCTCATCCTGCCCAATATCATCCATAGTTTGTTTTGATTCACACAGTAAAATGCCTCTACATATTCAATGAAGCACAGGTACCTATCTCTCCACTAGAGGGCACTATTAATTTTAGTTTTTGTTTTTTTCCGGGTGGCTTCAAGAGTTTGGGGTGCTTGGTCACTGGAAGACAATGCAAGGAGTGGGAGCACATATGGTGGAACTGGGGTTTCCTGGGCACGAACGAAGATCTTGGCATGTCTTTCCTTGTGAACACCAGTCCCTAGGTTCTCCTCAGGTGCCCTGCTTTGATAGTTCCCCTGATGTTTCCCTGCATGTTGCCTGTCAGTCTTTTACAGTTTTTCTTGTTCATGGTGCAGGTCCATCTGGGTCCTCACTTGCCTCCACAGCCCTCGGTCTTACTGCCGCATTCTCCCTTTCCTCCCTCCCCATTGCTTGTTCAGACTCCTACTGGGAATGCTGCTGCTATAGCAACCTGAGCTACAGTTCAGTTTGCCCTCCAGGTTCCCTGTCGAGAGTCTTGCACAGCCTGTCCCCAAATGGCCGTAAGGAGCAAGTGTTCATCATGTTATTGGGGAAATTGTGCCAGCTCTTGTGCCGTCCCCTGTCCTCCTATCGCCTGCTCATAGGATTCTGTATCCCCTCAGCTGCCATCTGTGGATTTAAGATCTCAGCCTGTGCTTATGTTTTGGTTTTCTGTTTATAGATTTATTGAGATATAATAAACATATCATACAAGTCAGTAGTTTAATTATATTAAGAAGAGTTGTGCAATCGGCACCACCATCAACGTTGGGAGATTCTCCTTTTCTTGTACCCATTGCTGTGGCCTCTCTGTTTCTTCCAACGTCCTCTTTCATACCCCCAGGTGATTATGAATCCATTTTTGCTTCATAGATTCACCACCCTGACTTCCCTACACAGAAAACACACAGAACAAAGACAGAAATCAAAAGAGACTCAGTAACAATGACTAAATAAAACTGGGGGGGGGGGGATCATAGTGGAAAAGAAAGCAGAAATGAGTAAAAACATGAAATACACTAAAAGTGGTCACAAGGGAGCGAGAATAACAAACTGTCACATTTCAGCCCATCTACAGATGTTAGAATCCACTTCACAATATGGGCTCTCTGATATCATCCCTAAACTAGGGACAGTGGGGAGTCAATCCGCTAAGTCCCCTGTAGCTAGATTTAGACCTTCCATTGTCATCCATCACATCCCATAACTTCTTTATTCACCATTGGGTGTATAAGTGACTGAGGACATAATGGAGAGTACTCACACACATTGCCATTTTACTCTGACTTTTGTAGATAGCACTTGAATTTTTCTTCTCTGACAGATTTATTTCTAACATAGAATGGAGCTTTCACAGGTTTTATTGTATTGTTGTATAAAAAGGAGAATAAAACTTAACCAAACTCACTGGTATTGTGTTGATGCTGTCTCATGAGGACCCTATAGGACAGGGGAGAATTGCCCCTGTGAGTTTCTGTGACTCTGAATTCTTATGAGAGTAGAGAGCCACATCTTTCTCCTGCAAAGGATCTTATGGTTTCAGACTGCTAACCTTGCAGTTAGCAGACCAACAATGCTGGTCTCCAGTCAGGACAGTTTCATTCTTACAGTGACATCCTTGCTCTTCAATATTTTAAAGAGGTCAAAATGGATGCCAGAAGACTTAAACTTCCTCTTAATCTCAGATTAGCTTAAGGCTCTCTAAAAGAAGAAGTAATGAGGCAAAAAAGCTGAATGAAAATTTAAAAAGACAGCTCAAGTAGACAAAGTCAACACATTCAATATAATGAAATGTGCAACAACTTAGAGGTAGAAAACCAAAAAGGAAAAACAAGCTCAGTTTATCTTTCACTGAAATAACTAAAAAAGAAAGAAAAGAAAGCCTGAAATATATTGTAAAATTCTATGGTCAAATTACTGAACGATGTAGGAAGCATCCAAAGAAAATGGGAAAAAATATATAGGATTTTCAAGGCTGTGAAGTGTCCCGGGAGCTGTCCAGCCTCATCTGTTTTCCATGGAGCAGGTGATGGGTTTGAAGGGCTGACTCTGTAGCTACCTGCCCGCCACACCACCAGGGTTCCAGTAATAATAAGCACCTCGATAATTGACACCAGTAATCAGAAAGAATATTGATGTAAGGGTTAGTTGGATAAAGTTTGTAGGAGGAGAAATTCATAGAGTTATTGTAAGGCAGGAGCTACCATGCATTTTCTAGGAAATCTAGCACAAGAACAAAACTCACTGGTTGGAACATAAGTATTAAGGTGAAGAATAGCCAGAAGGAACGTCAGGAAGGCAGACAGCGATGAGATAATGTAGCATGGATTTTATTATTACCTACTCAAATTCTCAGCAGGAAGACGAGGCTTTCTACTGCCGTAAAGGTGCACAGTCTCCGAAACCCAGAGAGGCCCTTATCCTCCCTTCTATGCGGTCATTACTGGTCAAAATGGACTTGACAGTAGCGTGTGCTCTGCTTGTGGCATTCAAATCCAATCCCAATTAAATTTAATATCCAATTTTATATTCTAGAGTTATTGAGCACTCTGGTGTAAAAAGCTTGTAGAGAAACCTGTATGTGTATGTGTGCATATTCTTTAATTTTCAATTATGCTACAAACTTTACAATGCCTTATTAAATTATTTCAAAGTACTTACAATAACTTTAGTTGTATTTATTTTCCCACTTATCATTATTGAAAAAATGGTATCATAATACGATAACTTGATCCATTGTATAAACCGTAGGGGATCTATATTTTATTATAATCATATTATGTACACACTTGGAACAATTTAGTGTAAATTCCTAAATGATGTGCATGTGTAATATGTGAAATTTAATAAAATAAGCTTTTATTTTATTCTATAGCATTTAGTGATATTAATATATATATACATATTCTGCTATCTGACAAAACTTTGTTTTACTATTTCCTGTAACTAGAATTTTCTGTTAATAAAATATGAAGTAAGGATATATAATCATTTCTAATATTCCAACTGAGTTTTGGTAAATATTAGTCTGAATTATGGTCAAAACACCTCATACAAAAGGTAAAAATAAATTATTTGACTTGATAGTTTCTTTCAGTAACATAAAACAGGTGTCAAATTTACCTGCCAAATAGGGCCGTGACCTTTAGTAACAAGACAAGACCGTCATTAATGACTATAGACAAATAATTAAGCATTTTCCTACACACTCAGTGACTGGCAGTTTGCATGTACCCAGAAGCACCTTGGAAGTCAGTCATTCACCTTCCTAAAGGTCACAGTCACTGAAACTCTATGTATGGATCACAGTTCTCCTCTGACACAAATATGGCTGCCATAAGGAAGTATCAACCCAGTGAAACGTTTTTTGTTTTGTTTAAATTTTGTTCTTATTTGACCATGTTTGTATGAAGGCAACCTGGTGGCATACTGGCAAACATTCTGGGATACTTACCACAATTCAATAGTTCGAATCCACTAGCCATTCCTCAGAAGAAAAGTTAGGTTTTCTTCTGTAAAGGTTTACTACCTTGGTATAAGGCATCATGCAAAAAAAAAAAAAAAAGAATGTGTGTGTGTGTGTATGTGTATCTATATATATATATATATGTATGTATATATTTATATATATACCACATTGAATGAAGGGGGAGGTGCGGAGTGGAGACCCAAGGCCCAAGCGTCGGCCACTGGAGATCCCCTCATAGAGGGGCTTAGGAGAGGAGATGGGTCAGTCAGGGTGCAAGGTAGTACCGACGAAGAGCACAGCTTTCCCCCAGATCCTGGAGGCTTCCTCCCCCCAACTACCATGATCCGAATTCTACCTTGGAGGGCTGGATAGGGCAGAGGTTGTACACTGGTACATATGAGGGCTGGAGGCACAGGGAATCCAGGGTGGACGATACCTTCAGGACCAAGGGTGTGAGGGGTGATGCTGGGAGAGCGTAGGGTGAGTGGGTTGCAAAGGGGGAACTGATTACAGGGATCCACTTGTGATCTCCTCCCTTGGAGAGGGACGACAGAGAAGGGGGGGGGAGGGAGACTCCGGATAGAGCAAGATATGACAAAATAATGATGTATAAATTAGAAAGGGCACATGAGGGAGGGGGAGCGGGGAGGGAGGGGGAAAAAAAAGAGGACCTGACGCAAAGGGCTTAAGTGGAGAGCAAATGCTTTGAGAATGATTGGGGCAGGGAATGTATGGATGTGCTTTATACAATTGATGTATGTATATGTATGGATTGTGATAAGAGTTGTATGAGTCCATAATAAATTGTAAAAAAAGAAAAGGGAAAAGAAAGAAAGAAAAGAAAATGATTAGGGTAAAGAATGTACAGATGTGCTTTATACAATTGATGTATGTATATGTATGGACTGTGATAAGAGTTGTATGAGCCCCTAATAAAACGTTAAAAAAAAAAAAAGATTTACTACCTTGGAAACATCAAGAGACAATTTTACTTTGTCTTAGAGGATGCTTTGAATCAGAATTGATTCCATGGCAGTGAGTTTGGATATATTGTACTGAAGCTTCTAATGCAGTCTAATGCAGACTGAAGACAGCCAAATAAAACCAATGAGCAAAGTCAGTGTACGTGAAAACTTTAAGGGGTCACAGGAGTATGGCCTCTTGAAATGGAGCAAGTCCCAACCTCCTTAAAGATCCTCCACTGCTCAGCCCCGGTATGATGTAGCCTTATATGAATATATGTCTATCCAAATGTGTCCCCTAGAATCAGATTTTAGGGAGAAGTATAGCATTCATATGTTATGTGTATTTTACTGAGTGTTGTTAGCTAATATTTTGACAACTAATTTTTTGGAATCTTTTTTCTGGCAATAACACTCAGATCACAACTAAATTTTCTGGGGAATTCTACCCTTGGGCTGTCGCTTTGTAGCCTGTTACCATACCCAGATAAAAAGAAGTAAGGGAGTCAACAGTGAAAATGAAGAGACAACGTGTATTAATTACTGGTGTTCATCTACTTAGGAAAAATGAGAGTGTCTCCAGACAAATCTTAAGATTGGTTAGCAAAAATTCAGCATTGTAATATTTTCAAACATAATTGCAATAAACATTAAAAAACTCAAATAAAGTGAGTCCCAAAGAGCTACATTCTCTAGATCACTGTTATTAGGGGTCCTAAGGTCAGTTCCATCAAATAGGCACTCGATGGCACAGCGAAAGAAACCCTGCCAGGCCTGCACCATCCTCAGCATCACACCTGTGTTTGAGCACGTTGTGGTCAATTCATCTCCGTGATGATCTGCCTTTTTTTCACAGACTCTCAATGTTACTCATCATGATGTCCTTTTCCAGGAATTGGTCCCTACAGAAAACATGTCTGAAGTACAGGAGATGAATCCTTGTAAATATCACTTCTGAGGAACATTCTGGCTATACTTATTGCACAAAAGTTTTTTTTCATTGTTCTGGGATTTATGATATATTACATATTTTTAACCAACATCATTATTCAAAAGCATTAGTGATGCTTCTGAACTCAGAAGCAACAAAGCCCACATGGAAGGAGCACACCAGCCTGTGCGATCACAATGTGTCAAGGGATCAGGTATCAGGCATCATCAGAACAAAAGTCTTATCATAGCGAATGAGTGGGAGGTGCGGAGTGGAGACCTAAAGCCCATTTGTAGGCCACTGGATATCTCCTTAAAGAAGGGTCTTGGGGAGGAATCGGGACAGTCACGGTGCGATGTAGCAACGATGAAAAATACAACTTTCCTAGTTTCTAAATGCTTCCTCCCTATGCCCCACACCCTCTCACTGTCATGATCCGAATCCTACCTTGTAAGCCTGACTAAACCAAAGGAGCTACACTGGTACAGATGGGAACTGGAAACACAGGGAAGCCTGGGTGGATGATCCCCACAGGAGGTGGGGTGTGAGTGGCGATACTGGGAGGGTATAGGGAGGGTGGGTTGGAAGGGGGAACTTATTTCAAGGATCTACATGTGGCCCCCTCCTTGGGGGACATAAAACAGAAAAGTGGGGGAAGGGAAACGTGGGACAGAGCAAGATATGACAAAATAATAATTTACAAATTATCAAGGGTTCATTAGGGAAGAGAGAGTGGGGGGGGGGGAGAGTGAAGACCTGATGCCAGGGGCATGGTTGGAGAGCAAATGTTTTGAGATGATGAGGGCAATGAATGTACAAATGCGTTTACACAATTGATGTATGTATGGATTGTGATAGGAGGTGTATGAACCCCTAATAAAATGATTTTTAAAAAAGCATCAATGATTCTTTGGTCTACCTTATTCATTGTCCAGTTTCTACTTTCATATGAGGCACTTGAAAATACTATGTCATGAATCAGTCTCAGATTTGTGTATTTTCGAAGGAACAATTTGCACTTTAAGAGATCATTTCAAGAAGATTGGCCAAATGCAATATATGATTTTCTTTCCTGATTGCTGCTTTGGGGATTGATTGTGGAGCCCAGTAAAATACAACCCTTAGCAATGTCAATGTTGTCTCTGTTTACAATGATGGTTATTGTGTTTCCTTTATAATGATGTATAATCTACACCGAAGGCTATAGTCGTTCACCTTCATCATTAAGTGCTTCGAGTCCTCTTGAGTTTAAGCAAGCAGAGTCTTGTCATCTGCATATCGCAGGTCGTTAATGGGTCTTCCTCCAATCCTGGCATCATGTTCTTCTTTCTGTTGGCCTGTTCTTGTATTCTTTGCTCAGCGTACAGATTAAATAAGTATAATGAAGGTATACTCTCCTGATGCACACCCTTCTGGATATTATTCCCCAAAGCATTCCATTGTTCTGTTGGAATCACTGTCTCTTGTTCTACATATAGGTTCTGCATGAATATATTTCAGTGTTCTGGTATTTTCCATTAATCATAAGAGTATACATAACTTTTTATGATGCACAAGTTTGATGCCTTTTATTTCTCAATGCAACACAGGGAAATGTCTTCTTGATTATCTTTGATTTCAGCCTAGAGACATCTGGTTTCACCAGTGAGATTCGGAATTACATTCAAGCTCTCTGACAATGTACTGGAGGAACCATTTTGAATTTTAATTTCATATGATGTTAGTGATATTGTTCGATAATTTCTGTTTCACTTTGGGTTGGCTTTGTTTGGATTGAGAAACTATAAAATATCTCTTCAGTTGATTTATTAGGTGGTTTTCCCCAAAAAATTTTTTTGGTATAGACTCAAATGCATCTATGTGTTGAAACATCTCAGTCGGTCGAATCCTGGATCCTTGTCTTTTACCAATGCTTTGACTGCATCCTGTATTTATTAATTCCATACCAATAATCCTAGATCACATGCTATCTCTTGAAATGTTTTTGTCCAGTTACTCCTTATATTTCTGTATGTCCTGGGTCATCCAAATCTGTTTTGGTACATGGAATCCCACAACCTTTCTGTTCAAGGCTTTACCCCATCAGTTCTTTCTCTTTGAGACACAGTAAGGGCTTTCCTCAATTTTGGTTTCTGAAGTTCAAGTTTTTACTAATTCTATTATGTTATGCAAAGAATACATATAGCAGTATATAAAGAACAGATATAACATATATAAATAAAAATGGATAAAATTATTATAAAAATGATAAACATCTTCACAAATACAAGCTAAATAAAGGGAGATATATACTTCTATTTGGTAAGCAAGGTATTGTCATTTTCAGGTGCCATAGAGTGGGTGCTGACTCACAGTGACCCTATGCACAACACAACAGAAGAAAACACCGGTCTTGGGCCATCCTCACCAACATCCTTTTGTTTGAGCCCATTGTTGCAGCCACTGTGTCAATCCATATTGTCAAGAGAAAATAATATCTATTCTTGTGGTGAGATAAACATCTATGCATGTTTGACAATATTCCCTTTTGGAAAAATATTCCATTTTGCATTTTTTTCTTTTTTTTTTTCTGAAGCACAAAACTTTCGGATCCAAAATCATTGTTAGTGACTTTTACTTACAAAGATGTTCACATGTATTTGGACCCACAATATGGTTTAAGGATGAATGACCTGAAAGATTTTGAATATTGAAATCTATCAATTATTTGGCTTCTTTATTTTACATGCCTTAAAATAATTTCCAATTACAAAGTCTTTGCTTAGCATTCATGCAATATGTTTTTTATCAACCGATATATTAATGAACATGTATGCAGTCTTTTTCTACCCCAGCCTGGGGGTCCAGGATACATTTAGAACGTAAGGCATGACTGCTATTCCTTCTCTGATCCTTTCATCTGACTCACGGTGGAGTGGTGTAGGGGGGAGAGAACTGTACACGATTCCAAAAATCCTTAGGGCTGGATATCCTTCCCTTGAACACCATAGAACCCATAGTTACTCAGTTATTTGAAGTGATTAGTGCCCAAATCCCTTCAACTCTAACGCACCCTGTTGTGTGTTGATAACCTAGTGAATTTCCCTCCAGGCTCTTGAGTTTGTTGTTCAAGAAGTCTCACACTCAAATGCACAGGTGGAGAAACTGAAAGTGGCTTACAATATCATTTAGATATATGGAATCCCTAGTAATATTTATTACTGAGATCAAGCATAGAATAATATGTGATGGATGTAGTTGTAAATTTTCCAAATATTGTTTCTTAGATGATGTGAATACTAAAAAAATTATTTTGTAAAATCATTCTACATTGATTAAAAACATTAATCAAATTAGTCTTTTTGAATGTTTATCCTTCTTTTCCTTTAAATATTATTTTGTTATCCAAAAAGTATTAACCTGGGATCACAAATACAAATTACCACAATATTGTACCGAACACACTAGACCATTTGACTACATGAGCAACAATAAAAACACCAGCAGCAACAAAAACAAAAGTGTACACTTTTAGTGCATGCAAGCAAAACTACATAATTGGAAGTATCATTATAATTAGTTAAAATGGGAGCTTTGACCACTGTGTGTTAGAATATTTAAAGAGGAATTAGCATAGTGTTTTAGCCTGGCAGGTACATGTATACAGATGTATACATATATACTGGGTTTAGAGCAATGTTTTTGTTTTAAACAATAATAGGGATTTTTTATTATAATATAATAAATTCCACTAAAATGTTGCACAAATTTTTTATATATAGTCATTTTAGTATTACCTCCCTAACAGTGTTATCTGAGGCAATTTTCATCCCCTGGAGGGCCTTTGAGACGCCAGGGGCCTCATCCTGCTTCTCCTGTCCTCTCTTGCCTTCTTTAAACTCCACCCTCGTCTCTCACTATGAGAGCTGCATTATTAGATTTAAAGGGCATAATCATTTTTGTAGTTTTTGCTGCTCACAGATAAAGTTTAGTTGTACAAATTTTGCTATAAAGTGTGCCTACATATGTGTGCAAACAAGTGTGTCTGAAATCAGAGTAAGGAACAAACTCCAGCAATGGTAGAAATTCCCATTTAGCCCTTGTCATTGTGAAGAGGTATTGGTAGTGCACAATAGAAATAACAGTACAAACTGTGGTCCAAATCCCATACCAGTTTCCCGAACAAAGACAAAGACGATTACAGGAATCCTCATAACTGGGTAAAGGGTATGAACCTAGTCTGAGTACAAAGTAGAAGAATGGTTTGTGGGAGTAGCTTTGGAAAGTCTCTCTGCAAAAAGTCCCACCCCTTGTCTCACCATAGGAATAGAGGCATGCATGCTTCCCTTTTATGCCAGTACTCAGTTTTGTGAGTGTGTGCGTTTGTGAGCTTATATTTCTGTGAAGTAGCGTGTGTTTGTCAGATTGATTTTGATCCCAGGAAGAGTTTGCTTCACTGCCGACTGTCACTTTGTGTTATGTTTTGTTGTGTCTGATCGCATTTGGCGTCCAAACAGCCCTGAAATATGTGGAAGCCAGTGAGAGCTAAGGGGCTCTGAAAGAACAGAAACACCCTCTCAATGTGGGAAATATGTTCCTAGAATTTCAGGTTGCTTAAGAGGGAGAACAAATGAGATGGAGGCAACTGCTCTAACCAAGGGGGAAGTTCACGAAAATTGTACGGAAACAGCCCTTTGACGGGAGGCAAGAAACAGAAATGCTCTAGTCAGCATTGAAAACTAACTGTTTTTCTGGTAAGTGAAAAGATGGCATTCAGGAGCGAGCTCATAGTCTTTTCTCTTTTGGTCAGAATTTACTTTACAGACTGATCACGTCCCGTGCTTGGCAGCATGCAGCCTGGCTGTGGGAGGGACACGCTTGCTTCCATGATGAGCTCTGGGGATAGAACACGCTCTACAGAGAAGCATCCCTTCCTAGAGAGCCTGTTAGGTATTTATACAGATGTCATAGCAATGCACAGACACCCAGACTTGTGCTTGAGCTCCAGAGGTCAATGGCCATCCTCGTCCCCAGACGTCCCAAAGGATTTGCTCACTGAGATACTTAGCGCAGTTAGGATGGGAGCACAGCTAAGCTGGGGGCCACTCATCCCATACAAGGTTGTCCCCAGCCAGGTTTGTCCTCAGAGGAGGCACGTGCCTGTGTGTTTCAAAGGGACATGTCACCGTCACACAGTACTTCATCAGAGGTAGCTCGACAGGGACAGTGAGGTGGGTAGCGATTGCCATTGGCTGTAAAATAATGATGGAAGAGCATCTCCCTTCACTGGTTTCAGTTATTGATAAAAAATTACAAACCCTGACCACAATCAAGGCAAACCCCGCCCATAGTCAAGGCAAAGGTCTTCCAAAAGCATGAATTAGTCGAGGCGGTGATAACTTTGCACTGCATTTACCCCAGTCATGGGTCTAATCATGACTTTCTGTGGAAAAGGGATCTTCTTATATATGTAAATGAGCAGATGAAGCTTTCTTTGTTAGGAAAGAATAATTTTTAAAGCATTAAAAGGAACAAGCTCTCTTACATGAAAGTGATAAACAAGCATTAGACAATAATAATTGTCTTGCCGAGAATCTTGTCCACTATCTAGATCACCATCCTTACTGTTAAATCTTGTTTCATTTTTATTTTCCAAAGTTCATATACAATTTAGTTAAATGCCTTTTTTACTACATATGCTTTTTTAAAAGAATAGACAACTCTTTAAATTTTTTGAATGTACGTACATTTTTAAATATCATAAACTTAAGTTATGACATAATTTTTGTAATACATGTGTAAACAATAAAGTCAAAGAGCCTTATTCTTAAACAGGAAACCTGAGTGAGCACTGGTTAAGAATTCAGCACTGCCAGTCCTACTATGAGACATGACATCTCTCACTGACCCCTAACCCTTAAGGGGACAACACTGGAGACACAGTGTGGGAATTTCTGGTCCCACCACAACAAGGCAAAACACTAAGGGCATGCAACAGAACAACAAGGGGAACAGAGCAACGAAGTCCCCAGGGAATACCAAAAATAGACTTCGGGGTCATGGCTTGGTGCCTCATCAAACTCGACCTGAAAACTCTGATAAAGGCCAACAAACAGCCCTTGAACTAACTACAAACTTTTCTTTATTGTTGCTGGGTTTTGTTTTGTTGTCATTGGCTGGTTGGAGGTGTTGTTTTGTTTTCTTTTCCTTTGTTTCTTGGCTTTGCTCTGTCTTGTTTTTGTGCATGTTATTATCTCCGCAGGTCTATGTAAATAAGTTAGGCTGGATGAACAATCTGGAAGAGAAAACAACAGGACTGACAGTTCTGGGAGTACAGACTAGAAGGGGAGGTGGTGGTAAAGGAAGTGGTGTTAACAAACCCAGGGACAAGGGAACAACAAGTGATCCAAATTGGTGGTGAGGAGGGTGTAGGAGGCCTGGTAATACGTGACCAAGGGCAATGTAACCAAGAGGAATTACTGAAACCTAAATGAAGCCTGCACATGAGAGTGGGACAAGAGGAAAGTAAAAGGACATAGAGAAAAGAGCTAGGAGAATAAGGGTATACATAGAGGTCTAAGTAAAGGCATACACATATGTAAATATATTTATATATGAGGATGTGGAAATAGGTCTATGTGCATATATTTATAGGTTCAGTATTAAGGTAGCAGATGGACATTGGGCCTCCACTCAAGTACTCCCTCAATGCAGGAATATTCAGTTCTATTAATCTGGCATTCCCTGATGCTCACCTTCCTGACACAATTGCTGAAGACAAAGTCGTGCATAGGAAAATTTGTTGAAAAAAGCTGATGGTGCCCGGCCATCAAAAGATATAGAGTCTGGCGTCTTAAAGGTTTGAAGGTAAACAAGTGGCCATATAGATCAGATGCAACAAAGCTCCATGGAAGAAACACACCAGCCTGTGTGATTATAAGGTGCCCAAAGGATCAGGTATCAGGCATCAAAGAACAAAAAAATCATATCCTTGTGTGCTCACCTCCCAGATATGATCACTGATGACAAATGGGTCCATAAGCAAATGTAGTGAATAAAGCTGATGGTGCACGACTATCAAAAGTTATAACATATGGGGTCTTAAGGGCTTGAAGGGAAATAAGCAGCCATCTAGCCCAGGAGCAACAAAGCCCACATAGAGGAAGTACACCAGCCTGTGTGTCCACCAGGTGTGGAAGGGATCAGGCATCCGACATCATCAGAACAAAATATTACATCATTGTGATTGAAGGGTAGTGCGGAGTGGAGACCAAAAGACCATCTATGGGCAATTGAACATCCTCTTAAGGAAGGGCTGTGGAGAAGAAATGAGTCAGGCAGGGTGCAGTGTAGCAGTGATGAAACATATAACTTTCATCTAGTTCTTAAATGATTCCAATTCTACCTTACAAATCTGGCTAGACCAGAAGTTGTACACTGGTACAGATAGGAATGGGAAACAGAGGGAGTCCAGGACAGATGATCCCTTTAGGACCAGTGGTGCGAGTGGCAATACCAGGAGGGTGGGATAGAGAGGGGGAAGCAATTATAAGGATCTACATATAACCTCTTCCCTGTGGGCCAGACAACAGGAAAGTGGTTCAAGGGAGATGTCAGACGGTGTAATCAGATATGACAAAACAATAATTTATAAATTATCAAGGGTTCATGAGGAAGGGGAAGTGGGGAATGAGAGGGAAAAATCAGGAGCTTATGCCAGGGTCTTAAGTGGAGACCAAATGTTTTGAGAATGATGAGGACAAGGAATGTACAAACGTGGTTTGCACAATTGATGCATGTATGGATTGTGATAAGAGTTGCATGTGCTACAAATAAAATTATTTAAAACAAGAAAAAGAAGAATTCAGCACTAACCAGAAACCGGAAGTTGGAATCCACATCAGGGTAAAGAAAGATGTGACATTCTGTACCCATGAAGACTGAGCACCTGTGAAATCTTACAGGACAGTTCTACAGTGGTTGCACATGTGGCTGCTAACTGAAAGATCATCAGTTTGAGACCAAAAGCTGCTCTGAGAAAGAAAGAGGGACTTTCTCCTCCCACGGAGAGAAACAGTCTTGGAAACTCACAGGGACAGTTCTGTCCTGTGCTATTGGGTCACTCTAAATTGACACCAACTCATTAGCAGTGAATGAAGGATTATTTTACAGAGCCAATACCAGTCAGAATCAGCTTCTTGGCTCTTTGTTTAGATTTTTGGTATGCTTATAACTTTTATACAAATATAAGATGAACTTTAAAAATTATTAGTGTATTTTAATGCTGCATCATAGTATTTTATTTTATTTGAGTTAATAGCATAAATCCACGAGGAAGACCTAAACATCATTTTATGACAATATAAATCTTCTTTTGAAATAACTGGAACTAATACAACAACAGTAAACCTTAGCAAAAGTAGGTCACTATTAACATAGCTCAGAGCTATGATGGTGCTAGGTCAGCAGTTCAAACCCAACGGCCACTCTGAGAAAGATGCGGCTTTCTGCCCCAATAACTATTTACAGCCTCAGAAATCCACTAGGACCATGTTACCCTGTCTGATGGGGTTGAGGAGGAATCACACTTGACTCGATGGCACTGTTAGTTTTGGGATTTGTGTTAACATGGTGTGAGGAGCCCTGGGCTGCAAGGTCAGCAGTTTGAAACCACCAGCTACTCCACAGGAGTAAGGTGAGGTTTCTAATTCTGTACAGAGCTAGCATCTCAGAAACACACAGGGCGGGTTCTAACCTGCATGATAGGGTCATTATGAGGCAGAATTGACATGATGGCAGTGAGAAGTTTCTGGTTTGTTTGTTTAAGGAGCGTTGGTAATGCCGTGGGTTAGGCATTGGGCTGTTAAGTACATGATTAGCCATCCAAACCGACCAGTTCCTCAGGGCAAAGATGAGGCTGCCAGCTCTGGTAAAGATTTGCAAAGTCAGAAATACCATAGAGGGTCACTATGATGCAGAAACGGCTCAATGACCATGCGTTTGGGGGCTTTATGGAAATAATTTACTTATTATAAAATCAACATACACAGAGACATACAGCAAAGGTGAGGTCAGGTTTGGCAAGCCAATATTGATATAGATTTTCTCTTTCAACTTCTTTTGAAAGTGTTATTCTGTGCTCTACTACTGTCACTATACCCTAATTTAACACTCACATCTTGAAAGTGGTCTTCATTCACCCGCCACCCAGTTAGCCTCCAACTACAGCACAGCAGTGATTGGAACCAGTGCATGAGGAACAGGGTCCAAATCCATTCCTGCAATGGGAATTCCAACTCATAGGAACCCTATGGGTCATAAGATAACTGCCTCATCATCGTCCCAAGGCTGTAATCTTTACACATGCGTCCTACCAACTCTGCCTGGTAGAGGTCGGGTGTGTTCAAATCACTCACTTTTCAATTAGCATCTGAACACTTACCCACCGTGCACTCTCAGACACTGAAATTGTGTGGTGTGTATATGGACCTAGGTACGTTATCTGGCAACTCAAAATGTCATGTTGTTGGTTATCATCTAGTTGGTGGCAGCTCATGGCCCCCTATGTGTTTCAGAGGAGAACTGCTTAGTAGCATTTTCAGAAGCAGGTTACCAGTCTTGTCATCTGAGACACCACTGGGTGGGTTTGGGCTGTGAAGTTTTAGGCTTGTTCTTCAAACGAGTCTTTTCCCATTATGCGCAAAATGTGTATTACAGGATCAGAGTAGAAATGGAAGACTTACTGGAGCCTATTCCTACGACCTAAGTGATGATGGCAGCTCAGGCCAAAATTCTAGGGTATTTGGTGAGAAAATACAGTAAATTCAACATACACGTCTTTTGCTGATCAATATTGTTTTTATCAAAAGAGATAGAGACTGGGGTCTTAAAGGCTTGAAGATAAACAAGCGGCCATCTAGCTCAGAAGCAATAAAGCCCACATGGAAGAACGCACCAGCCTGTGTGAGCGAGTGATCCCAAAGGGATCAGTTATCACGCATCAAAGAACAAAAAATCATCATATCATAGGCTGCACACCTCCATGATAGGATCGCTGAAGACAAATGGGTGCATAAGCAAATGTGGCGAAGAAAGCTGATGGTGCCCGGCTATCAAAAGAGATAGTGTCTGGGGTCTTAAAGGCTTGAAGATAAACAAGCGGCCATCTAGCTCAGAAGCAAAAAAGCCCACATGGAAGAAGCACACCAGCCAGTGCGATCACGAGGTGCCAAAGGGACCAGGTATAAGGCATCATGCAAAAAAAAAAAAAGAATATGTGTGTGTGTATATATATATGTGTGTGTGTATATGTATATGTATATATATATATACAATATTGAATGAAGGGGGAAGTGCAGAGTGGAGACCCAAGGCCCAAGATCCGGCCACTGGAGAGCCCCTCATAGAGAGGTTTAAGAGAGGAGCTGGGTCAGTCAGGGTGCGAGGTAGTACCAATGAAGAGCACAGCTTTTCCCCAGATCCTGGATGCTTCCACCCCCGAACTACCATGATCCGAATTCGACCTTGCAGGGCTGGATAGGGCAGAGGTTGTACACTGGTACATATGAGGGCTGGAGGCACAGGGAATCCAGGGTGGATGATACCTTCAAGACCAAGGGTGTGAGGGGCGATGCTGGGAGAGTGTAGGGTGAGTGGGTTGGAAAGGGGAAACTGATTACATGGATCCACATGTGACCTCCTCCCTGGGAGTGGGACAGCAGAGAAGGGGGGAAGGGAAACTCCGGATACAGCAAGATATGACAAAATAACGATGTATAAATTACAAAGGGCACATGAGGGAGGGGAGAGTGGGGAGGGAGGAAAAAAAAAAGAGGACCTGATGCAAAGGGCTTAAGTGGAGAGCAAATGCTTTGAGAATGATTGGGGCGGGGAATGTATGGATGTGCTTTGTACAATTGATGTATGTATATGTATGGATTGTGATAAGAGTTGTATGAGTTCCTAATAAAATGTAAAAAAAGAAAAGGAAAAAAAAGAAAGATAGAAAAGAAAATGATTAGGGCAAAGAATGTACAGATGTGCTTTATACAATTGATGTATGTATATGTATGGACTGTGATAAGAGTTGTATGAGCCCATAATAAAACATTTTAAAAAAGGTATTTGATTTCAAATGTTTAACTTGGGAATCTGGAAGAATAACCTTTCCAGGGGAAGATTGCCATGAGAACATGCTTGGGCAAGGATGATCAAGCATTAATCACGAAAACATGTACTAAACATATCAAGAAAGATATCAAGGTATTCAATACAGAACTCTGGGATTCATGTAGGACAGCAGTCCTCAACCTGTGGGTTGTGACCCCATTGGGATTCGAATGACCCTTTCACAGGGGACACCCAATTCATAACTGTAACAAAATTATAGTGATGAAGTATCAAAAAATAAATTTATGTTTGGGGGATCACCACAACATGAGGGCCTCGGCATTAGGAAGGTTGAGAACCACTGTAGGAGGTTTGTGGTGGAGAGATAGTTATGATAGTCATCATTATAGAGACAGTATTTATAGCCTTTACGACCACTGATTTCAATTTTAACAGTTGTTTTTAAAATTAGGTTGTATATATTTAGTAGTTTCACTGACACACTATTCACATACATACATTTCAATGCTTACATCACAGTCATAACGATTTAACTATGGAATGATACCCTATCTGCCTTAACTCCCAATAAAATGGCTTTGAAAAGAACAAAAAGTTGTCCAACTATCATCAAATCTGTCCCAGGACCTTTCTTCTTCCTAGAAGTCGTCATCGTTAGCTCTGCAGTGGAACGTCTATGCTGAACTTTGATTCCCTAAAAGTATATGTGTTCAGAGGAGTCTTATCAAATCTGAATTAATAAGTATCCTGTTCACCAATGTCCTTCTGCCCAGAAGAAGTTCCCAAACTTGCCATTATCTTTACTTCATGTCTGGGTATCATAAAATGTATTAGCACTTCTTCTCCATTGGTACTTCTTCCATCCCTCTTTTCTGCTTGCCCCCATCTTTCCTTCTGTTTCATTACCCTAGTAACCTATACCAATGCATAGCAATGCTAACCTTGTGGCACTGCGAGGGCATTGTGGATGCGAGGGCCTTGTGGATTCAGTATGATACATGCCAGAACATTCCTGTCTTACTGTCTATAAAACTTACTGTCTATAAAGCCATTGATACTTCCTTTAAATTCATTTTCCAAAGTATCAACATTTGAAGGTCTACTAGTAAAGTCACATCCAAGAAAAACTCATGCAAAAATTCTGTTATATGTAATAAATATATATACACACAAATATATAAGTGTATGTAATATATATACAGATATATGTATATATGTATGTATATATATACACTATATGGAGGTTTCAAAAATAAGTAGACAAAATTAATTAAAGATCCTGGAAGTATTCCATTAACTTTTGAATCCTCCTGGAAAACACACGCACACACACGCGCGTGCGCACACACACCCACACACCCAAATTTAACTAAAACAGAGTATTTCTTCTAGGGTTCATGTAAACACAGATTTATTCCTAAAAGTAGGTTTAAATATGTCTCAGTAATCAGTTGGCTCTATAATATACCTTTGTTAGTCTCATAAAGGTGCTTTCAAAACCAAGTCCAATCAAAACCGTGTCTTTGAACTAGGCAGGCTGGGCCATTTAATCAGAGATGTCTGTTTATACAGCTCTGATAGCCACTAGGGGGGCATCCCAAAGGCATAATCTTGAGAGATTTCTTCAAAGGACACAGGACTATCCTGAAGCTTATTATGAATACATTTTTTGGACAATTAGCTTTGGTGAAAAAAGGCCCAGAAAGAATTACACCAAGGAATTTTTTTTGCTTCATGATAGTGTGCCTGCTTATTCTTTGGGGATATTACTGCTGTCCTATGAAATTTTGTCAGAAAAACATATACATTCCACATTAAAATCATGAAGCTTGATTTTTGATCAATAATCAATATTATTTTGGGTCAATAACTCGCTCTCCAAAGAGAAAAGTCTTATAAGAAGCCCAATACCATTTGACATTTCCTTGATATGCCTAGGATTTGGAGAAAAGAAATTATTGGATATGTTCTTCTATCGCCTTATGCAGAAAAATTGCTCTCACCATAGAAATGTACTTAGCAGGAAGATCAGCTACTTATCAGTGTAAAGCACCCATGACCAGGGATCACCTCTAAGAATAATAGGGCATTTTGCATCCTTGATATACTTAGGTCCACATTTCCAAGTTGAGATCCTCATTTCTATGATTATATTCTTTCTAAATGGGTTACTATTATATGTGGGTCTTTTTTCCCTTTATATATCAGCTGTTGTTTATTTTTGTGTTACATATCTCTTCAAACATATGCTTATTATTATTATTATTATCCATGCTAGTTTTAAATATACTAATTATTATAACGTAACTCTCACAATTTTATAAAATTGTAACCAGTTCACCAATCGAAGGATTTGGGCAGTGTTAATTGATTTAATTCACAACATCAAAAATGTAGCTGGAATAAAATTTTATGGATGAATAATTATTAACATGATTAAGAATAAAAGATATTAAAACAAATAGCAAGAGATTATAGGTGGATACTGTTAGAAGTTATTAGCACTAGAATTGTCCTTATTTGCATAGGAGATATTGGCTTATATTCCTGTAGGTATCCAATAGAAAAGTGAAAACATGCTTTTTACCATTCTTTCATTTTCTTATCTTAAGGATGATTTAACAGCATCAAATGTGACTTAAACAGCTAGTACGTTCGTTTATTTCAAATCCTTCGGGTAATCTTAACTTATTGACTCTTGAACCAGGAAAGACCACAGAAATTACTGCCAGGACTAACTTGCCAACAAAATAAACCAGTCAAAAATTAGAGAAAATTTATTAAACATGGAGAAAAGAAGGTCAAACCAGAAAAGTTTAAGAAGGTATATACATATCTGGTTAAAAAAGTTCAAAAGAACAGGAGTATCAATACAGAGAGCACAAGGGAGGAATGGGCTTGTGGTTCCACAAATATTCCTGTACTTGACATTCTGTTGTTACTGTAGCATTGGCTCAGAGTAAAATAAAGGTCTGTTTTCCCTTTACCTCTTCCCTCACTGAAACATGCTTCTAGTAGAGGAGTCTACTGCGCCCGGCATGAGAGAAGAGTGTCCCTTCTTTGCGAATCCATTTTCGTTTAAACTGTTGGAGACTGATCAAGTAGAGTCTTCTGTTCGTTCCTCATATCTGGTTGCACCATTGTTTTCTCATGGCATTTTTCACGTCTGCATTCCTCAGAGTGTAAATAAGAGGGCTGAGCAAGGGTGTGCAAATGGTGTAAAATACAGCCACTATCTTGTCCACAGGAAAGGTGATTGGAGGGCGAGTGTATATGAAGATACATGGAACAAAGAATAAGATGACAACGATGATGTGGGAGGTGCAGGTGGAGAGCGCTTTCTTTCTCCCTTGTGCACTCTTGTTCCTCAAAGAGTGTAAGATGAAAATGTAGGAGATAATGAGGATTATGAAACTAATCATGCATATGGCCCCACTATTAAACACTATGAGTAGATTTATAACATAAGTGTCTGCGCAGGCAAGTTTCAATAAAGGTTGCAATTCACAGAAATAGTGGTCAATAACATTGGGTCCACAGAAGGGTAATTGCAAAACTAAGATTATCTGTACTAAAGAGTGGATACAAGATCCTACCCAGGCAAAATGCATCATCGTACCACAGACTTCTTGATTCATGATGGTTGTGTATCTCAGGGGCTTACAAATGGCCACGTAGCGATCAAAGGACATAAGTATGAGCACCAAGATTTCCAGACACCCAAAAAAATGGGCTGAAAAAAGTTGAGTCATGCATGCATTGAAGGAGATGACTTTCTTCTTAGAGAGAGCATCTACAATCAGTCTGGGACCTATGGTTGTGGCAAGGCAGGCATCAGCTAAGGATAAGTGGGAAAGGAAGAAATACATGGGACCCCCTAGCATCCGACTGTATCTGATGGTGATCACAATAAATAAGTTAGCCAGCAGAGTTGCAAGATAGAGAAACAAGAAGACAACAAACACAAATTTCTCCTTCAGGGCATCCTGCGTCAATCCAAGTAGAATGAATTCAGTGACGCTGTTGTTCAGCTCCATGGTCATAATTTAGATAAATGGATGCAGCTGATAAATGGTTTATCTGCAAAGAAAAGTGTGAAAGTGATGACTTGGTAATGACTGCTGGCTAGAACCTGCAAACAACTTTAAGTTTCTCATCTGTAGCAGTAGGTCCATGGGGAATCTGTCCTTTGGTCTAGATGATCTGATTGATTCTCAGTCAAAACAACACATTTGTAGTCCCCAGTCATCAGTCAATGGAGGACTGTTGCAGCAATAATCCTATTTAAACATGTTTCAAAGCTTTTCTAGTTGTAGATGGAGTCGGAAGAAAATTTTGATGATCTATTGCAAAAAAAAAAAAAACCAATGACAATCCTATGGATTACAAAGTATGACACTCATTGTACACATGGTTTTCAAGAGAGAGAAGGACGTTGACAGCAGCTAATTAAAAAAGGAATCACTAGGCCTTTTAATTGTGATGCCTATGCATAGAATTTACATACAAGCATTGGCTCAGGGTTTGCATTATTGTATCAAATTATTTTGTGCAGAGGGGCAGGAGGTGGTGAAGTGTGATTTCTGATGAATTCTGAGAGTCAGTGTATGACCTAGAAGAAACCACTTTACTGACTTGAGATGTTTTCTTTTTCTAAAACTTAAGTTCTGCTAGACACTTTAATAAGCTTATGTAAGAAGACCTGGAGGTTACAATGATTAAGTACTTGGCTGCCAAGTGAATGATATGTGGTGGAAACCCATCAAATTCTTTGTGAAAGAAAGATCTGGAATTGTGCTTCTCTAAAGATTATAGTATCGAAAACCCTATAGTGCAGTTCTACCCTGCCCTATGCATCCTATAGGTCAAAATCAACTCAGGGGAAATTTTCTTTCTTTGTTGTATTATTCAAATGCAAGAAATATGTGTACAGACATCTGAAAAAACATATTACTTCAAATATGAAATTAGAAATACTTTAGTGAGGAAATCATATAAAATATGTTCCAGTTATATATGGCATCTCAGTATTTTATTCTGGTTATACTTTTAGAAAAATACATTTCTTGAACTTTTGACTCTTAGTTTTACCTTGATTATAATTCATGGAAGATTAGAAGTCTAAAAAATATCATTGATACTAGTCATATTTAACAAAACTGAGACAGAAATAAAATCTCAGATTTCAAAGTGATATTTTGAAATTTCCAAGTAGGGCTTCTGGAATTAAGGTTTTGAATAAGAATATACTGAATTTCATAGAATGACATTAATATTTCAAAATCAGTTATACAAAACAAATTAAACTTTTTTCTTGACAATCCAGCAGAGGGGGAAAAATGAAACTGTGTCATAATACCAGTTAGAGTAAGCAGAAGCTACAAGTGTAAATCTCTATTACTTCTGGTGAAAAAAAGATAAAATTAATTAATTATTACTTAGTTTTACACAATAACTTTCATATCGGGATTAAGTAGGTAAACACATGAATGGCTATCATAAAATCTGTCCTCTCAAGACACCAAAAAGCCAAGTTATACAATTCTATTTTGTTTTAAGTTAAATAAGCAAAGAGAATATTTTACATCTGAAGATAAATAGGCAAACCTTGCTGAATGTCTGTGAGTTCAACCCGTGTTTTCTAATTCCCTTGAGCTGTCCACTATTCAACCACCACTTTTTGTGGAATATCACAGTATGGGAGCACAATATTAACATTTCCTTACTATCTTTAATTTTAGGCTATATTAAAATATTAAAACAGCATTAATTATTTCTGGTCCAAGTTTTGTCCTTGTCCCCCAAAGTCTCCCTTTTCTTCCCATATAGTCATCTACCTCAATTTCTTAAATTGTTAGGTTTCTAAGTACTTCTATTGACAAGAACTGAATAAAGTATTTCTAATATATAAAGTTTTATTCTATGGGCTTAATGTAGGCAGACTTTCAGTTTTTAAATTCTATTTTCATACACATTTTTGGACAGGCACTTAAGGACTGCAGCCCATCTTGTTTTATTTTTGTACTATGATTGATCTGTGGTAGAGTTTTACCAAGTACAGTCAGGCTGTAATGGGATTGGATGTTTCCAGGTAGCCTTACCTTTCAGCATTTAGTCCTCTTTTCCCATCATTCATATAAATCATCATATCATGACCACAGAGATAAATTATGTTCTCCAAAAAAAGAAGTCCCACAACACCAAAGAAAGATACCAATTGACACGTCAAGTGTATGCCTTGTCACCAAAATCTGCATAGTAAACTTCATGGTGGGACGACTATGTCAATACAGAAAATGAGCTGCATGCAAAATATGGACGAATGAAGGGGAAGGGCAGAGACTGGAAGGAAGTAAAGAAGGGGAGAAGTGACAGTGAGAGAATGGCTGGGCAGGAAGAAGACTCTGGGGACGGGACACAGAAAGACACATGAACAGATGCACAAAGAGAGTTACTGAGAGCAATGGGACTCCCAATGGCAACACAGAGTTTTTCTTTTTTGTTTTTATATTTCATTTGCGTTGAAATCTACTAATAGGTGCCATTACAAGCCATAGGCAAGGTTTGTCATGGGTCTTGAAAATCTGGGACAAGTGAGTAAATATAGAGAATTCTTTCAAAGGTCACCACTGAACTTCAAACCCTGTAAAAAAGAAACTGTAAGAATTGAAATTTCTGCCAGGCTGACTTTCATGTCATCATGGAATTTGTTCCTCCTGGCGTGAGCAGGAGAGATTTACACAGAGAAGGTGGAGAGGCTCTGAGGCAGAGAAGGCGTAGGCATCCTGGTCTACCTTCACCCATGCTGGTGGAAGCACTCCCTAGAAGCACCGTACACACCGAGCACAATTCCCACTGAACGCAACTGCCACCATAGCCTTTTTGGAAAGGAATTGTTAGGAAGAATTTTTAGACAGAGTTAGCACTTACTTCTTTTCTTCTGTTCAGATGAATGCCTTTCAAAAAGATACTATGTTTCATAACGTAGGCAATGAAACATATGAATCTCAACTGAAATCAGGAGGTAGACGGCTTTGATGATCTTTCAGGAGGTGATGGAGGGGGAGAGGAGTTATGTAGACAAAAATTCTGCATCTGCAAACTTTACCTGGTTTCCCTCAGAAACAGCTGCTGAGGCAAAGGGTTCATAACACTGCAGGGGAGTGGGTGCAGGGGAGTGGGTGGAGAAGGTAAAATTGTTTGCTTCTGGTTGTTGACAAATTTCTTTATGGAGAAACAATTCCACTACACTGAGAGAGAGACACTTCTAAGGCCAGTTCCCTTCCCAATAGTTATTTAAGGACAGGAGTGATGTTTCACTTTTCAAATACTGTGCTCAGTACTCATGCCAATTCATAGACTAGTTTATAAATGTCCATGGCAGGCTTTCAGCCTTGGGAGTTATAAAGACTCCAAGATTCTCAACACAATCCCAAAGGACTGTCCAATAAGCACCCAGTCAGCTAGTCCAAGGACAAAAGCAAACCTGGGGCCAATTAGGTAAACTCCAACTGACTCTGAGCGCTTGTGAGGAAACGGCAATCTCTTCTCCTGAAGATGGCTTAAACCCATTTCTTCTAGAAGTATGAACATTTCCAAGCCAATTAAAGGCTCACGTCATGAAATCTGTGTGGTAGACGGGAATTCTGATCACCACTTTGTACTGTGTGCACTTCATTAAGGATGTTTGTTAACCTCTTTGGTTTTCAATATCCCCTGTTGTAGGTAATTGGAAATAGTTATTCTTTTTAGCAATAGTAATATTATGTTCTCCTCCTTATAATCCCATCTAAATTCTAAGTCAGTGGAGAAAGAAAGGAGGATGACGAAGGACAAGGATAAGGAATTATTAAGTACCTGTCTTTTCCAGGAGTCGGAATCCACTAGGTGGCAATGGGATTCTGGGGTTTTATTTTTGGATAATTTGCTTTAATTCCAAGACACATGCTTTCTCACTCATAGCAACAGTGTTCAAACATAGCAACACTTGTGTGGGTGGCACAGGAGGGGCAGGGCTTTGTGCTGTGGTACAAAGGGTTGCTATGAGTTGGAACCGATTGTAAGGCACTGAGACAACACAACTTATAGTGGAACACAGCTGGATTTTTGATTTTTTAAACATGGTTACAGTTATGAAAGATGGAACAAATTATATTACAAATTCACCTTCCTCTTTGGGAGCTGTGGTCTAAGAATCACCTCCCAACTTCCCTCGTGCCTGGCACAGTGAGGATGAAGTGAAGTTCGACCTGGGAATGAGGTTGAGAGATGAGAGACAGCAATGAAGGAAGCAGGGTGTCATGCATGTCCGATTGCAAAACCTCCTTTTCACTTTAGTTGAAGTAACAAGTCACAATCAACAGGTCCAAATGTCTTCCAGAAACCCATGGCCAACATATGGCTGATTTTTGGTATAAGCAGGGAGAAGAATTACAAGGAAGGCTTTTGTGAGTGTCTTAACATCTATGAGCCTCAACTTCACCATGAATTAAATAGGAAGCCGAAGAACTGTGTGTCATGAACTTTGAACGTGTGTTCAGGAGAGGTCAGTCCCTGGAAAAGGACACAGGCTCAGTAAAGTAGAGGGGCAGCAAATAAGAGGAAGACCCTTGACCACAGGGGTTGACACTGTGGCTTCAGCAGGGAGTTCAAGCATCAGGACAGTGGTGAGGGTGTGGCTCCTTCTGCTGCACAGGGTCCCTATGAGTCAGATAGACCTGAGAGATCCTGACAACAGAAACATGGGGTGGAGCTCATTATGGAAATGTTCCATCACGGGAATCCAGAAGCACTGACACCAGCTAAAGGGTTACCCCACATGTTAAGATAGATTTGCATGTAATTTTAATTTTTATCTCACCAATATGAACTGGGTAGTGAATAATTCAGAAATTGACAAGTTTTATACTCAACCAATAAAATGCAAAAATGAAACAAGAAACTATTTTATTAAGCATGTAATGCTTTTTGAATAAAATTTCAATAATAGCACAATTTATTTCATAGGTGATAGGAGAAAGAATAGAGACAAAAAAGGAGCACACATTTTTTATTTTTGTATAGGCATAGGAATTTTAAAGTTTTTATATAAATTTATGAACATAACTAGTATATTTGCCTTATTTGAAATATTTTCAATACATGTTAAAAATGTAAACGATGGTAATCTTCATATTAAGGGACATATTTGAGTAATAAGTCAGTAATTAAATAATAGGTTTATCTTTATAAACTTGGGTTTTTAGTGGTTTATAGATACAGTTAATTTTGAATAAGGGAATGTACTAGACTTACATTCTTTACTCAACAGATATTTACTGTGATCTTGTGACAAAAAATGATACATTAGTGAGCTATGTAGAAGCTAATTATCTGCCTCATAATTTAGTTTAGACAGAAGAATAAATTTATTTGAAATGGGGAAATGATTATTTACTATGTCAGAAGTTGATAATTGTTTGGGGGTACGTGAAGAGTAGCCAGAAGAGGAGACTGTTATTTTTGAAAACATAGATGGAGTGCAGACCTGTGTGAATTTGAGTGCTTCTTTTATTCACTACTGCTTTAATTGAATTATTTTTACAAGGGTAGACAGAGTCAACAAAATTGCAATCACAAATTATATTGGATGAGTTCCTCTTTAGAATCACATTCAATCTACACCTGCGGCTTATATTCAACCGGTGAACAGTTTTACACCTGCAACTTTGATTTTATTTTGTTCAAAATGGGGTCAGACAGGAGTTCCCTTTCTAGCTCAAATGAAAGGTAGTCCACAATGGTCCTATGAAAATTCCTTCCTTCCTTTCCTCATAGGTGATTGGTATGGGATGGTCACCAGATCCAAAAAGCAGAAAAGTACCCATCATGGTTTGCTTGTTTGTTTTTCCCCATGAAAATATTCAGATCTATAGCCAATAACAATGGACTGATGTAAAATGATGGAATTACATGTTTTAGGAACAACTGTTGTTGAGTTACTGATAGTGCTATGGTCCATGCCTTTTTAACATCATGATTGTCTTTTCTAAACCCATCCAGCTGACTGGGATGACTTCCCCTTAGAGTTCAACTGACGCCATCTCAGAAACCCTGGAGGACACAGTAGAAGGGCAGCATAGTGTGCCCAAGGCAATAATAGTCTGAGAAATCGATTGCCACATACTGCTTCCACTGGGGGGCAGCCAAGAGCTCGCCCACTGTGCCACCAGCCTCCCTTCACTGGCATCAGTGTACTGAAAGTAAAAAAAAAAAAATTTCTAGTTAAAAAATTTCAGTAAGATACTGTTCCTAAACTCTTTGTTTTCTGCCCTCTACTCCACAGTTTTGGGGTTTTTATAAAGCATGGAGTGACTGATAAATACATTAATACATAATACAGTTTCTTTCTTTACTGATTTCTTTTGCTTATTACATTCCAAGTAAGCACATAAAATTCAGTTCTCTTACTAGACATAAGAATACTGAGCTGCCAGCTCTGAGATAATCCGCTATTTGAGCATGGAATAACGATACCTGACCTCCACATTAATATTCTTCTGTTTTATTACGTTGCCTTCTATCTTACAAGGTTCTTTATCCATAAGTTATTTTCTAAGTCCATTTTGCCTTCTTGTTCATCAAAAGTTTTGCTATGTGATGGTTTGTTTTTCTTAAGTTAATATTTTATTTTTCATCAGTAACGAAAACCCATCTTGTCCACAGCTTTCTCGTGGCATTTTTTACTTCTTTATTCCTAAACGTGTAAATCAAAGGATTGAGCAGGGGAGTTAGGATGGTATAAAATATGGCCACCATCTTATCAAAGGGGAACGAAGCTGGGGGTCGTGCATACACAAAAATACAAGGGACAAAGAACAACACCACAACAGCGATGTGAGAACCGCAGGTCGAGAGAGCTTTCCTCCGACCTTCAGAGCTATGAGCGCGTAGGGTCAACAAGATGACACAGTAGGAGACAAGCAACAAGGAGAAGTTTATGATGCAGATAAACCCACTGTTGGCCACCACCAAAAGGCCAAGGGTGTGAGTGTCCGTGCAAGCAAGTTCCAGTAATGGATACAAATCACACATGAAGTGATCGATGACGTTGGGGCCACAGAAGGGCAGCTGGAAAGTGAAGAGAATTTGTATCACAGAGTGCACGAAGCCCCCGGTCCAGGCTACCGCCATGAGGATGCCACAGAGCCTCCAGTTCATGATAGAGGGGTAGTGCAGGGGCTTGCAAATAGCCACATAGCGGTCATAGGCCATGGCAGTGAGGACAATCACCTCTACTCCAGCAAAGAAGTGTTCAGCAAAGAGTTGGGTCATACAGCCCGCAAAGGAGATAGTTTTTTTCTCATAAAGGGAATCCACTACCATCTTTGGGGCAATGACGGAGGAGAAGCACGCATCCAGGAAGGACAGGAAAGCCAGAAAGAAGTACATGGGGGAGCCCAGGAGAGCTGGGCTGCTGAGAATGGTCACAACAATGAGCAAATTGCCTCCGACGGTTGCAATGTAGCCGAATAAAAATAAAGCAAATATGATTTTCTGAACATTTGGATTCTGTGAAAGTCCCAAAAGGATGAACTCTGTCACAACACTTTGGTTTTTCATGTCTTCAGAAAAATAAGTCGAAGCTCCCATAATGACCATGTAGATTCTGAAATTTCAAAAATAAAGAGATATTAGCTTACTACTTCATTCTGCTAGTATAGTTAGCCCATAGGTTAGCATGTTCATAAACAAACTTTAAGTGCGTCTATTACTGCTGAGAGCACAAAGTTAGAACTGTAATGATATCAAGGAGAATTGAGCTTAAATATTTAAAGAGAGGTCAACATGATAAGAGTGAGACGTTGTTTTGTTTTCTTGAGGTGCCAACACTGATTAGGTCATTGTAGAGTAAAATGCTGGGTCCTCTGAAGCACATTCAAACATTGAGGGAAAGATTACTGCAATGTATTAGTTATGGCTGCCATCGGCATGGCATGGGAATCAGAACGACTGGCATGGAAAACATACCTCTCATCCGGGGACTGCCTTAAGTACAAATAGAAGAGATAACATACAGTTCAAGATTGATTTGAGGGTGACACTTATCTCTCCAACTTACTTTAAAAATCTGAGTTGAACTCGGAATTGAAGATAAGAGAAACCATTACCTATAGAACATTGAGGCTTAGGGGGAACTGCCTAGTTCTATGTCAAGCAAATTGAGAATTACATCCATTGCCCAGAGGGAGACTCAGCTTTGAAGGATGGCTGTGTCCTTGCCAGAGTTTACTAAAGGGATTGGTTAATTGTTTTTAATTAACCATTTTAAAAGGACAATAGAAGCTGATAACACTAATAGATAGTTTAGAATGATCATATGACTAAGTGAAATATTTCAAGGAAAGTGATTGTTCAGTTTCTACCATCTAGGATACAATCCATGATAGATTCATTGGCTTTATTTTATGAGAGATAAACTCATGATGTGAGAGGTGAAGGTAAAAAATTAACAAAAAGTGAATGTGGGATTTACTGACTTCCAAACCCAGCCCATTCCCTGGTATCAATACAAAAAGCAGTGTGATTGTGTCTTTTTAGGGAGAATTCTTGAGGAAGGGTGCCTTTTTCACAGGCTCTAACCACTTCTCTGGCTTAACATCTCCAGATTTCCTTGTTCATGTGTATCAGACACCTTAGGGAAAGAAACTGAAAAGGATTTGTAATCAGAAGATAATGTTCCAAACATATATCTATAGACAGGTCATATACACATACCAATTAATATCTACCATATAGATAGTAATAGAAGCAACATGTTGAATACAAATCAGTCTTTATTAATTTTTACCAAATGTTTATTAAAACAATGGCCCAATATTGTCAACTACAGGTCCTCATTGTATATTACTTTCAAAATTATACAACTTTGTTTTAAATTAATTCTGATATAGCATACCTGATCATCTCACAGGATTCCAGTGATGGCCAATTTGGAAAATATGAAAATGTTGCTTATGATAAAACAATTGTGGCACACTGTTTATTATGGTCTCAATAAGCTGGATATTTTACCCATCGAAAGCATTTCCAGGAGTCCAGCAGAAGATTACTTCAACTTTTGACTTCATTGTTCATAGGTAGACACAGCTTTGAAGAATGATTTTTGTCCTTGCCTGTATGTATAATGGAAAGTTACCAAATAGTTTATGTGATTATATATTCGCAGAAAACCAAACTCACTGCCAGATTCTTAAGCTGATTCTGGCTTATATGGACCCTATAGGAAAGAGTAGAACTGCCTCTGAGTTTCTGAGAATGTAATTATTTATGGGAGTAGAAAGCTCCATCTTTCTCCTGTGGAGCACCTAGTGGCTTCCAAATTGGAATCGTGCAGTTCGCAGCCCAATGCAATGCTTCCTAAAAGACAGACCAAAGAACAGCAGGGCTTAATGTTTTATTAATATACTGATTCGGTCCAATAAATGTAAATGACTTAAAGTAATCTCTCATGGAAGCTGTTTAATATACATAGAAAATAAAATTGGCTGTACGTTAATCTTCATGAATCTAACCGAGCCCTAGTGGAGCTGGCTGCTAGGGTTGAACTGTTACCAACCAGGTCAGTGGCTCGAAAGGAGAAAGACAAGGCTGTCTGGGACCATACATATCCACAGCCTCAGAAACCCCGATGATGGGTCACCGGGAGTCTGAGTGGGTTTTGTCTTTTAGAATCCAGTAAGACAGTTATATAAATGATTGAAAAAGTACATAAAGTTTTGAAAATGTGAAATATATATATCATTATTTATAAACAGTGTCTATACATAAAGTGAGCTATGAAACTGAATGAGTCTTCAGACTAAAATAAATCAATTTTTGTGTGTATGTTTTTTAAAATTATAATTACTGTTAATATTGCAATGACATAATTTCCATCCATGGAATCCAAAAAGGAAAGCACTTAACAAATATTTCCAAACACATAAGCATGCTTGTAGATGTGTTTATACAGGTTACTACAATTCAAAACAGTTTTTCTAAAAGTGAAATAAGGTAGAGGGAATTTTATAATATGAAAGATAGAATTTCATTTATTTATAGCAATAAACTTTAAGAATAACCCAAAACATAAAAAGTAACATGTTTACATATGTAAACCAGATCATTTCCAATTAATAGGATATGATACTCTGAATAAAGTGCTAGGAATATTATAAAATATAGAAGGTAAATATTTTATAGTATGTCAAATGAAATAAACAGGAAAATGCAACAATCTTGGTGATGTACATGTTTTTACTATATTTTTGGAAGCTAGAATGAAACCTACTTCAGTGGCAGATTCTTCAGTCATAATATGAATCTTTATATAATTAAAAAAATATAAAGCTGTTTTCATTTTTATCAATTTAGCCCTACTTTTATCAACTAAACAGTTCAGGAAAAGGAAGTGAGCTTTATGAATAATCTAATTAGTTAGCCAACATAATTTGTTTCAATAGGTGGAATTATGTTGACAAACTATTGGTTAGAATATTGCATTAAAATTTTAAAATTATTGTGAACTTTCCATAATTGGTCATACCATGAGATCTAGCATTGCCCAAAGCCTACATTTACTTTGATAATCATCTTAAAAGTAATGTCTCTGTCTTTGGAAGCATGGAACTCTGTCCATATTTCTCCTTGGAAATCCTATGTTTTTTTCTTTCTTGAGAGGAATGTGCTTCCTCAGAAATCGCTAGAAGTTCTCCTCAAGGCCAGCTGTGTAGAATGGACTCTGGGTCATCTCTTGGGCTGTGTCCTTACAAATTTACTTCCAACTTACCATTGCTTCCTACTCATTTCAGTAGGAGTCAAAATTATTGGAATGCCTATCTTTCTAAAAGCAATAGGTACTTGTTTCATCTTTGAATTATATATAATGTTCAAATCTGAAGAGTTAGAAATAAAGTTGTTATTTTAATTAATTATTTTGAAATGGTCTTTCAAGGAATCAAGCTATAAATGAATATTTTAGGATTTTTTATTTTTAAGATTTTATATATATAATGTGGCTAATATAAAAATAGAACATTATATTATAATTCCATCTTAGTAACATTTCTTTTTAAATTACCTTGTTCACTAGAATTGGTTCAAGATTTCTTACTTTTTGTTTCAACAATATTTACCGTCTCTCTAACTAAGTATTTCTCTTCCCTGAAAACCTGCAGGATCTGTTTTCTCAAACATCTTTTACACTCACTATTTCTGGAATAAAAAATAATGAACTCTCTTGATTTCTACAAATGTTCTTCCTGACGGATGCCTGAGTCATCATTGGTCTGTCTTAGTAGCTTGGCTAATTGTAGAAGAGAGGCAAAGGTCTCCTGAATAGCATTTTAACAGTTTGGCGCTTCAGTCATTCAAACCTTCTTGAGATAGTTTATGTAGTGAAAATGTCAAGTCACAGGACTGTTCTATGTCTTGCATAAATCATTTTATTATGCTTCTAGTCCAAGACGGGAGAGTCTCAGGTAATAAATGATGAATGATAATGTATTCAGAAAGAATAAATAGAATGTTAAAGAAATAACTAGGGCAAACTACTTATCTGTTACTGTCCAAAGTGATTAAGATTTAACTTGACTATTGCAAGATGAAGTTGGATGCAATTTTATTAAACTTTAAGTAATATGTACTTTCCATGCAGAAAAAGGTGTATATTTTAATAGCTGCTATTGATGTAGCAGTTTTTAGGCATTACTTCATACATCTCTACAAATCTTGCTAACATTAGCATTCCCTATATATAAAGGCATCTATGCCCCCAGAAAAGTGATCAAAGGCGCCCAAGACATAACTGATAGACCCAAACATTAAATGTAGTAGTCTGACCACAGGACTCACCCTTGTAAGCACTGCGTAGCACTTTGAAACCCCTTGAGAAAATGCAAAAATATATACATGGATTGTTAATCTCACCATCCCTCTGTTCCGTAGCAATTCTGATGAGGGCTATAGCGTCTTCTTTATTGAGAAGAGAGCATGAGTGGCTGCCTCCATGGGGCAGCTGGCTTCCAGGTCTTACTTCTCCATGCAAGAGAGAGAAAAAGGTCCCCACAAGCACCCACTGTGGTGAATGTTCTCCACTGCTTCCCAAGTGCCGCATCCAACATGGTCTTGGGGAACAAAGGAAGCAAATTGAAGGAAGAAATGTTTCCTCCTTCGCGTCCAGCTGGAATTTAAGCACTTTCCCTGAGCGGTCATGAGCCTGTGAAACTACCTCCCACGTGTCCCCAGAGCTTGCCATTTCCACAGCAGGATGATTCTCCAAGACATACTTTTATGTTGTTTGACTTGCTTACGTGTTTGCAGGACTTTTAAGTCTCTGAACAATTATAGGTTTTTCTTAGTTCTTCTCTCCATCTTTTTTCTTTATTTCCTTTTTTTGTTGTTACTGGTACTTCTTTTGATTCTGTTCACATTTAAAGAGTAAAAAAGGGGGGAATGCAATTTGTTAGAAGACATCGAGGTGTTAGAGTGGGTCTGTTTAGAAAAGTAAAATCATATAAGGCTTACTGAAGATAAAAAGAAAATATATTTTTCATTGTAAATCTGTCTAAGCATAAATCTGAGTCATTCAGATCCACGGTGCTCAGTACAACATTTATACTGGACATTGCACATCTTTGTTGAATTATTAAAATGAGAAACATTGCTTCATTAATTCCATCTAGTCACTTATTCTGTTGTTCAGTTTTTTGAGGTCTTTATTTATTTATTTATAATCATTTTATTGGGCTCATACAACTCTTATCACAATCAACGCATACATCAATTGTGTAAAGCACACTTATACATTTGTTGCCCTCATCATTCTTAAAGCACCTGCTTTCCACTTGGCCTCCTGGATTCAGCTCCTCATTTTTCTTTTATCCCCATCTCTCCCCCCTCCCCCCTCCCTTATGAACCCTTGATAATTTATATATTATTATTTTATTATATCTTACACTGCCTGGCATATCCCGTCACCCACTTTTCTGTTGTCCATCCCCCAGGGAGGAGATTATCTGTGGTTCCTTAAAGTCAGTTTCCCCTTTCTATCCCCCCTTCCCTCCTCCCTCCCTGTATCACCACTTTCACCATTGGTCCTGAGAGGTTCATCTGTCCTGGATCACTTGTATTTCCAGTTCCTATCTGCACCAGTGTACATCCTCTGGTCTAGCCAGATTTGTAAGGTAGAATTGGGATCATGATAGTGGCGGAGAGGAAGCATTGACCAAGGGCAATGTAACTGAGAGGAATTACAGAAACCCAAATGAAGGCTAAACATGGTGGTTGGACAAGAGGAAAACATAAGGAAATAGAGGAAAGAAGTAGTAGGCAAAGGGTATACATAGAGGCCTAAATACAGGTATGTTTATATGTAAATATATTTATGATTATGGGGGAAATAGAACCATGTGCATATATTTATAGGTTTAGTAGTAGGGTAGCAGATGGACATTGGGCTCCCACTCAAACACTCCCTCAATACAAGAACACTTTGCTCCACTAAACTGTCATTCCATGATAAGCACCTTCCAGACACAATATCTGAAGGCAAACGTGTGCATAGCAAATGTGGTGAAGAAAGCTGTGGTGCCCGGCTATCAAAAGCTATACCGTCTTGGGTCTTAAAGGCTTAAAGGTAAACAAGTGGCCATCTAACCCAGAAGCAACAAAGTCCACATGGAATGATCACACCAGTATAGGTGATCATGAAGGGTCGAGGGGACCAGGTATTATTAAGCACACACAAAAAATCATATCATCGTTAATGAGGGTAGTGTATGATGGGGACCCAATGCCCATCTGTAGACAACTGGACATCCCTTGCCAAGGGGTAGTGGGGAGGAAATGTGTCACTCAGGGGGCAGTGTAGCATTGATGAAACTCACAACTTTCCTCTCCTTCCTTTCTTTCTTTTAGCTAGGTAAGAGAAAATTACCAGAATCTAGATGAAAGATAATGGGGGCTAATAACTAGAAGACAGCTTTGTAAACAACAAGGAGGTCTTCCGTTGGGGGTACATGTTAAGGTTAAAGCCAGTGTGATGTCCTGATAAGATGAATATGGGGAAAGAGAAAAGCAACAAAGCCAAAGGTACCATCGCTCGTGATATAGGATGTCGTGAGTGGACTCAGATCAGGGATGGTTCTGGAGCCAAGAATAGAGTTTTGGCTTTGTTCAGTTGAAGAAATCTCTTTGGAATTTTTATGGAAATATCATGTAAACCAGAGGTTCCCAAGCTTATTGAATCAACTTACCTATTAAAAAAATTATTCCATACACCCCTGGTAATCTTACTGTCTTTGAGTGAAGAAACAGGAAAATGCAGGGCAAATTTATGTTTTTTTACGTATCTGTATTTCTACCTATACTGTACAATAAAAACAAAGATGTTGTAATAGAGACCCACTGGAGCTTGAAATTACCAAATTATTTTTAAATCACAGTGGCACTCATATTACATATAATAAATAAATATGAAAATATTGCACATCATTAAGATAACCGAAAATAATTGAAAATTAATATCATGAATAATATTAAAAATAATCCTTATGAAATAATGAATCTGGTCTACTGCTATCAATTTATTAATGTCTTCTATGTTTATTAATGTTCATTATGTTTATCAATGTTTAGCCCAATTTTGGCAGCAGTATTAGTAAATCATGATTTGCTATTTGCAGTTGGTTACTTCTTCCAATGACCAGACTGGTGACTGCAGTGAAGCTACATTCAACTAAGCATGCTGAAGAACACACAGTGTGAGAACTCTCCTTCCACAAACCATGACCCAGGAAAGAGTGGGAATATCTGCTTCTGCTGCCAGCATGGCTGGTTGCCATCTTTGAATTTACATTTAAATTCCGCCTTTATTGTGACTTCTATAAGTTCTTGTAATTTTGGAGATTCTTCTTTCTTTGTACTTGAGAAGGGGCCCATCCACCCAAGCAGATATGTTCACTGAAAGGAGATCGTTCAAATCATCATAGGATTCAGAATGGAGCGCCCCCAAGGGCTGAAAACAGATGAGCAAGTTGTCACTATGATTTTCTACTGCTGATACATTTGGAATCATGCTAAATCCCCCTGTCCTAAATTTTGCTTTTAGAGAAGTTTTATCTTGAGTAAGTTCAACTCATTACCCACAAGATTTGTTTCATTATATTCATTAAACAAATTTATAAACTGGAGCCCTGGTGGCATAGTAGGCCTTGGGCTGCAATTCGAAGGGGCAGCAGTTCAAAACCACCTGCTGGTCCACGGGAGAAAGCAGTAAGCAGTTACCATCACAGTAACTCATAGAGACAGTTCTACCCTGTCCTAAAGGACCTCTGTGAGTCAGCACTGACTTAATAGCAGTGAGTTTGTTTGTTTGGTCCAATAAGCTGTCGTTTTTGAAATCAGTCAAGTTAGCTCACAAAAGAGCATCTGATTCAGAGTGTGCAAAACTGACCCAAACGGGCCCCTTTTGACCCATAAAACTTGCATAAAAAGCATTAACTATAGAATTCCTCATTATTTTCAGTACACAGTTGCACTAACAATCTGGCATTCAGTGAATTGCTTCTGATCTGCTGATTGCTTTAGTGATGCGATTTAATGGCCTGGATTTTTGACAGTGCTTTTTGGGCTGCTTTCTGGAGCCAGGTGACCAGTAGAAAACCACCAGGTGCTCTGTAGGAGAAGGAGGAGGCTTTCTAATGCTGGAAAGTGTCACTGTCTCAGAAACCCACAGGGACATTTCTAAACTGTCCGATAGGGTCGCTATGAGTCGGAATCGGCTCAATACAGTGAGGTTGGTTTTGGAAATGTTGACAATATTGACACAGTGGGCAGAGAATACATTGGAATCATTTTTTTTAATATGTAGGAAAACTGCAGTGCCCTCATCTATCCTCACTTGGTCCCTTCAGTAGCAAATGACAAGGTATTAGCCAGGAGGAATTTTTTTTCCTTATAAAAATTCTGCCAATGAATGACATATCGATTCTCCTTTATTATCAGTTTACAAATTTTTGCAGATAGTAATTATTGGAATTTTTCCCCTTCTTTTCTGAATAGGAATGTTGAAAGTAAGGCTTCATTTCCTGGCAAAGTTAACTCACCAAACTGGGTTCTTTTTACATACTAACACAATGATACCCACAGAATGAGTCTCCAACATGCTGAGTCATTTCAGTTGTTCTCTTTGCACTGTATTATTACTCAAAGACATTGTCATGGTATTTTGGGATGCTAGTTTTTGCAGCATAACACGTATTGCCTCATGTATAGTGGCTAGAAGTGGTTCTCCAACATTTTGTGGGGTTTCCCAATTTATCAACCATTAAAGAAGTGCTATAGGAAGGACTGAAACCTACTCTTAAAGTTTTTCGATGCTATTGAAAAAAGTTTTGTTAATGTCCACTGTCTCAAAAGTTTGTAAGTGTTTGATAATCAGAAACCAAACTCACTGCCCCAGAGTCAACACCAACTCATAGCAACCCTATAGGACAGGATAGAACTGGCCCTGTGAGTTTCTAAGACTGTAACTCTCTCTTTACAGGAGTAGAAAGCCCTGTCTTTTGCCTGCAGAGCTTCTGGTGGTTTTGAACTTCTAACGTTGAGGATTACAGTCCAATTGATAACCACTATGCCAAATCCTTATATATCTTTTTTTTTCATTTTCTTTCTTTCTTTTCTTTTTTAAAAAAAACACAATCATTTCACTCGGGGCTCATACAACTCATCACAATTCATACATACACCCATTGTATGTCACACATATTTGTACATTTGTTGTCATCATCATTCTCAAAACATTTGCTTTCTACTTGAGCCCTTTGTATCAGTTCCTCATTTTCCCTCCTTCCTCCCAGCTCCCCTCTTCCTCATGTACCCTTTATAATTTGTAAATTATTATTATTTTATTATATCTTATGCTTTTCGATGTCTCCCCTCACCCACTTTTCTGTTGTCCATCCACCCGGGAGGAGGTCATATGTAGAACCTTGTAATCGGTTCCCTCTTTTCACATCACCTTCCCTCCACCCTCCTGGTATCACCACACTCACCACTGGTCCTGAAGGGATCATCTGGCCTGGATTCCCTGTGTTTTCAGTTACTATCTGTACCAGTGTACATCCTCTGGTCTAGGCAGATTTGTAAGGTAGAATTTGGATCATGATATTGGGCGGGGGGGGGGGGTAGTATTTAAGAACTAGAACAGAGTTGTATGTTTCATCATTGCTACATTGCATTCTGTCATGTCTCCTCCCTGCAACCCTTCTGTAAAGGGATGTTCCCTTGCCTACAGATGGGCTTTGGGTCCCCAATCAACAATTCCCCTCCTTCACAATGGTATGATCTTTTTATTCTTTGATGCCTGGTACCTGATACCATCCACACCACGTGATCACACAGGCTGGTGTGCCTCTTTCCATGTGGGCTTTGTTGCTTCTCAACTACATGGTCACTTGTTTACCTTCAAGCTTTTAAGGTCCCAGGCAATATATCTTTTGATAGCTGGGCACCATCACGTTTCTTCACCACATTTGTTTATGTTCACATTTGTCTTCAGAGAGCATGTTGGGAAGGTGAGCCCCTTGAGGCTGGATAGGGCTTGATAAAGGGCAACATAACCGAGAGAAATCACTGAAACCCAAATGAAGGCTGAACAAGATATTGGGACAAGAGGAAAGTAAAAGGAAATAGAGGAGAACTCAGAGGCCAAGGGCATTTATAGAGGTCTAAATATAGGCATGTCCATATATTTATCTATGATAATTGGGAAATAGCTCTACATGCATATATTTATAGGTTTAGTATCTTTTATTTCTTATCAGTGAAACTTTTATCATATTTCATTGTGGTATTGAAAGCTTCATAGCTTCATTTGATTAAAATTTTGGCAAATCAGGCACACCAGTGAAGCTTCTTGGTGGCTTACAGTAGCCAAAATTCAATTATTTAACACTAGTTTTCTAATTATTTTAAAAGGTAATCCATGATATTATCTGTAAAAATGTATTAGTTGTATGTTTATTTGTCATAATAGGGATGAAGTAAACAAAATACAAAACCATTTATGTAATCGAAGCAGTGCAATTTCTGTTGCTAGAACCATTTTGTATGTGTGTGAACAATAGCACCCATGGCATCAGATATACCGAGCTTTTGCATAAGATGACAAAAGACCAACTAAAATACTAATGAAACTAATAAACTATGTTTTTTTTCAGCCAATATACTTTATATTAAATTTTCAAATCCCAAGCATTAATACACAATTAAAAATCAATCGTTATTTGTTTTCTGCTAGTTGGTCTGTTGCTGTTTGGGGGATAGTTGGTCTTATGGGGTTTTTAATTTGTCATAATATGACCAATAGGGTTTTGAATTTTTCATAATAAGACCACCAAAATGAACCAGAGTTATGCCTATGCCAGGGACAAGCAGATGGATTATGGGCCCCCACTAAAATCTAGCCCCAATCCAAGAACAGAGAATTCTGATAACATGGTTCTGCTTGATAAGCACCTTCATGAAATGATCACTGAAGATAAGGGTGCTACAGCAAAATGTGGGGAAGAAAGCAGATGGTGCCAGGCTATCAATTAGAATAGTATCTGTGGTCTTAAAAGCTTGTATTCAAACAAGCAGTCATCTAAGCAAGGAGTCGACTAATTCCACATGGAAGAAGCACATCAACTTGTGTGATCCAAAGACAAAAATAACAAAATTCAAATATGACAAACGGAAAGATATCAGAGGCTCAATTGCGAACAGCTAATTTGTAGAAGGTTCTGGAGGACAGTGGAAGTTCAAAGCTCATCTGCAGAGTATCTAGCCTGATTAAGCCACTGGCAGATCACCCCCCACACACACACACACGAGAGTCTTCTAGGTGTGAGTATTTCATGCTTGTTCAATGATAAGAATTGCTTCCTTGGCCTTTTAAATATCCACAACAGTCTTTTCTTTCTTACCCACTATTTGTATTTTTATCTTTCTATTATTATTTTTTTATCCTTACCACTTAATTTTTTCCTGTTTTTTTTTTTTTTACTATTTCTGTAAAGTTTTCCAGTTTGCGAAGCACAGAGGAGTAGAGGAATAGAGATAAGAACCGATGAAAGAGTTTATAGAGGGAGTTGGGGGCAGTTGGAGACAGGGAAAGTGAGGGGGTTGAGAGAGCAAACAATGTATGTGGGAGGGGGAGAAAGCATTCTCTAGAGCTGATGATTATCCTGCAACAATTTTTAAAAGTGATTTAACTAAGAGATGGGTGAGGGTGGGGGATGGAGTGGGGAGAAAACATTCTAAAATTGAATGTGGGAATGATTGTACATCTCTTCTTGTTATGGTTAAACTATTAAATTGTGTGATATGTGGATTAAATGCCCATAAAAACATTTTAACAAAAAACAATTAATAGCTTTACTTTAAAGTTAAAATTTGGCAACATTGGTTATACAAAGTAGGGACCCATATCCTTCTATTTTTGCCAAAGTTGTTGCTACACCTTTCTTACAGAGACAAACCCTGGAATTAATGGGTCTAACCAACTGCCACAGCAGAAAACCCATCCACTTAGGCTGAAAGTGACCAAAAAAGAAGACAAAATATCATCCACCTTTGGGAATTCTGCAAGTAGGAAACAGGAGAAAGGAGCTACATATTCTGTCATCCAAGAGCATCAGAGGACCATCCCAGGAACAACATGGAGAACAACTAGAATGTTCACAGGGCCACAGGAAACAGGGCATTCTTAGTTTCCAAGGGTAGAGTTAAAGTCTCCTATATTCCACTGAGTGAGATCTTCACTGGGTCAGCTGCACACTATGAAGCTGCCCTTCTATGAGTCAGCGAGATGAGGCTACTGCCAAAAACTGAGATGGCGGGCCTGCCACATCCCACATGCCTGCGACAGTATTAGGGTGAGCTGTCACACAACTAGAGTCTGGGCGAATACTAACTCACTGCTTTAGAGTCAATTTCAACTCCTAGCGACCCTGTAGGATAGGGTAGAACTACCTACCCTGTGTCCTATTAAAATAGCAATCATGTATAGCAGTGGTTCTCAGCCTTCCTAAAGCTGCGCCCCGTTAACACACTTTGTCATGTTGTGGTGATGCCACCGCCATAAAATTATTTTTGTTGCCGAGGGGTAGTGGGGAGGACATGAGTCACTCAGGGTTCAGTGTAGCAATAAGGAAACACAACTTTCCTCTTGTTCTTAAACGCTTCCCTCCCCCAACTATCATGGTCCCAATTCTACCTTGCAAACCTGGTTAGACCAGAGGATGCACAGTGGTGCAGATGGGAACTGGAAACACAGGGAATCCAGGACAGATGACCCCTTGAGGACCAGCAGTGAGAGTGGTGATACTGGGAGGGAAGGGGGGTTAGAAAGGGGGAACCGATCACAAGAATCTACATATAACCGCCTCCCTGGGGGATGGGCAACAGAAAAGTGGGTGAAGGGATACGCCGGGCAGTGTAAGATAAGATAAAATAATAATTTATAAATTATTTAGGGTTCATGAGGGAGGGGGAGCAGGGAGGGAGGGGGAGGGGGAAAAGGAAAATGAGGAGCTGATTCTAGGAACCCAAGTAGAACGCAATTTTGAGAATGATGAGGGCAACGAATGTACAAGTGTGCTTTACACAATTAATGTATGAATGGATTGTGATAAGAGTTGTATGAGGTTCAATATAATAATTAAAAATTATTTTCATTGCTACTTCATAACTGTAATTTTTCCACTGTTATGAATCTGACGACCCCTGTGAAAGGGTCCTTTGACACCTGAAGGGGTCGCATGCACAGGTAGAGAACTACTGTTTTATAGGAATAGAAAGCCAGGTCTTTCTCCTACTAAGCTGCAGGTGTTTTCAAATTGATGTCCTTGCTGCAGCCTAATGCACAAGTACTAAGTGACCAGGGCTCTGGAGGATGGGAAGGGGCAGATAACTCAACACCAAAGAAGCCAAATTGCCATTCTAGAGAACTTTAAAAGCAGTATGAAAACCAGGACGGATCTGGCTCATTCCAAAATCAAAAAAGTTGGTCAACAATTAGAGGCCACATGATGGGGCCATTATTACATTGTACCAGAGAGCAGAGGACTATTTTGAAGTATTGAAAGCTCATTAATTTGCTCTGTTAAATTCTGGACTTGTTTGGCGCCCCTTCTCACATTCAGTTAATCCCATTTATATTGGAAATATTTCTCACTGTATTTCAAGATTTTGTTTTCAGATGAAGAAGAATCTTGTCCCATCTTGGAGTATGCAAGATGTTACATCTTTCCCACTTGATGTGATTCAGGAGATGAGATTTTACACTGGGAGTAAATGTTAAACATTTGGGATATTGTGGTGGTTTGAGTGTGTTTGGCATGTGGCAAGGACATGAACTTTGATGGCCAAAGTATAGAATGTTATGGGTTGAATTGTAAACCTTAAACATGTGTTCTAAATCCTAGCTTCTATTTCATTGTATATTTATATAATCTGATTTAGTGGCGGTTGTCTTCATTGTGTGAATGAGTAAGATTAGTTAACTCAATCTATTTTAAGTAATCAGGGAAATTACACAAGTAAACCGGAGAAGAGGAGCTAAGGAAGGCCATATGAAGACAGTCCAAAAGCAGCACACTCGGAAGAGATGACGAGGACATTCCTCCAGAGCCAACCGGGATGAAAATACATTCACTTAGAGCCACCACTCCCATATGGACTCTACATTCCTGTCCTGTAGGAAAACAAATGTGCTCCTTCAAGTCACTCACTGTGGTATTTCCATTACAGAAGCACGAGACAATCAAGAAACCAGCAAAAGGATAAAAATCCTAGAAATAGGCATAACTAGGAATATAAAAGATTTCTACAAAGAAATGACAAGAAGTCAAGAAATGCATGCAAATTTAAATCCATCTATGCTCAAGGTCAGGAAGGATTAAAACTTTGAAAAATCTATAGATAGAATAGAATAGATAAAATACTAGAAGATAGCAAATAAATCTATATATAGAATGCAAACCCCAAGAACATTCCCTAATGAAACGAAAGAACTATTTCCCAACATCATATGGAAGGGAAAGAGGTCCTGACTGGCTAAAGTCATATGGAAGAGAAAGAAAACAAAATAGGAATTTTCAGATTTCTAGATTTCCAAACGTATTATACAGCCAGAGTGATCAAAATCATCTGGTACTGGTTAGATGGCACATACAGAGACCAGTGGAATAGAATTGAACACTATGGAGCAATTCCATCACCTACTGGCATCTGATCCTTGATAGAGTCGGTGTGCATTTAGTAGGGAAACTAGAGTCTCCTTAAGAAATGGAGCTGGGAACTCTGGTTCCCATTTGCTGACAAATGGGCATGCAATGCAACAAAATTAACTCAAAATAGTCCCAAAACTAAATTAAAATTATGGTACTCATGAGAGATAACATAGGTGCAAAACAATATATTGTATTCTTTTACATCAATTGCCTTTTAAACACAATTGAATATGTATACATATATGGATCTCTTCCAGGCATTTAGGCAAGTAGCTACCTTCCAAATTTCCTGCCATAGATAAGTGATTGTTTCCTGTGCTTCATCAGCTAATTGAAACATTTCATTTGGAATTCAATGACTTCTTGCAACCTTGTTTTTGCCTAATGCTTTCAGGGCATATTGAACGTCTTCCTTCAGTACCACTCATTCTTGCTTATAAGTTACTTCTGGAAAAGGTTGAATGTCTTCTATTTATTTTTGGTTATAGTGACTCTATTTTTTCCACATCTTCTTTGGATGCTTCATTATTTTGTCCCTAGAATTTTTCAATATATTTCAGGCTTGCTTTTTTTTCAGTTTTCTTTTTTAGTTATTTCAGTTAAGGATGCACTGAGCTTGTTTTTTTTCCTTTTTGGTTTTCTACTTCTAAGTCATTGCACATTTCATGATATTTGACTTTGTCTTCTTGAGCTGTCTTTTGAAATTTTTCTTTCAGCTCTTTTATCTCATTTTTTCTTCCTTGTAGTTACTCTATGAATAAGAGGAAGTTTCATCTTCTGACATGCATTTTGACCTCTTTAAAGCATTGAAGAGCAAGGATGTCACTGTAAGAATGAAACTGTGCCTGACTCAAGCCATGGCATTTTCACATGCATCAGATGCATGTGAAAATTGCATGGTGAATCAAGAAGGCAGAAGAAAAAATTATGTATTTGAATTATGAGGTTGGCAAAGAATACTGAACATACTGTGAATTGCTAAAAGAACAAACAAATCTGTCTTGGAAGAAATAGTCAGAATGCTTCTTAGAAGCAAAGTTGGAGAGACTTCTTCTCACATCCTTTAGCCATGTTATCAGCAGAGAACATCCTTCTTGGTAAAGCAGAGGGTCAGTTAAAAGAGGCATTCTCTTCAGAGATGACTGGGCACAGTGATGACAGCAATGGACTCCAACATGAGAACAGTTGTGAGGATGGCCCAGGAAGGATCAGTGTGTCCTGCTGTCATGTGCAGGGTTACCATGAATTGGAACTGATGCCAGGGAACCTGCCCACACCTGTACCCTATATTCTCCACAGCTACTTGAGTGCTTCATACAATATCCCTTCATGGAGCTGACTACGCTCTGCTAGATCATATTATGGGAGAATCTGGGCTTAGCCAAAATTACATCAAACCTAAGTATCTCATATAGAATAAATATTGTATGGCCATACTATTATAAAAAGTCAACCTTGGACACACATAGAGAATGCTCTTGGATAGTTCTCAGGACTGGAGGGGAGAAAAGGGGAGTCATTTTCTAGATAGACACGTGTTTTCCCTGATGGGAAAAATAATACTGCATGAGAGTGAAGTCGGCACAATTTGATCAAGGTAGAAGAAGACACGAAAATACAGAAGAAGAAAAACAACAATGTTAGTAAATGTTAAAACAAATAGAATTTTGGAAGAATAGTAGTGACAATAAAATATATATGGGAGCTGACTTGGGTGGTATGTATGGGCTTCAAAAATATCATGGAAACTTGAATTAAAAGATACTGAAAGTTGTGTATAGGAAAGCATATATAACTGGACAGATGTATCCCCCTCCCCCTCTGATCTGAGACGCAATCTGTGGTTCCAGATAGAATGGGAGAAAAATGGAGGACAAATTTCAAGTCCTGCAAATGGTCAGGCCTATGAGATTGATAGAAACTAATGAAATCTCCAGCACTACCATGATAGCCCTGTTTATTTCAGCCACATCGACAGGTAGGTTTACAAAATAAACAATATCACCTGTGATAAATGCATCCATGGAATAATCAATGATTGGGTGAAAATAGTTACATTTACCTCAAAATAAAGATAAGAAGGCAATGAGGTAGGGAGATGAAGATAGATCAATAGAAGCAGAATAAAATTAATAGAAATAATGAGAATATTGACATGTTGTGAAAATTGTAACCACTGTGCCAAAACAATTGGTATTAAATAAGAACCTAATTTAATGTGAAAACTTTCAAACACAACACAAGAAAAAACATCTTTTAAAGCCCCTCCAAATGTAAATGAGACCAGCATTGTTGGTCTGCTAACTGCAAGGTCAGCATTTGAAACCATAAGCACCTTTCCAGGAGAAAGATGTGGCTCTCTACTCCTATAAACACTCAGAGTCTCAGAAACTCACAGGGGCAATTCTCCCCTGCCCTATAGGGTCATCATGAAACAGCATCAACGCAATGCCAGTGATTTTGGCTGAGTTTTAGTCTCCTTTCTATACAATAATAAAATAAAATCCACGAAAGTTCAATCCTATGCTTGGAAGAAATGTGTCAGAGAAGTAAAATGCAAGTGTTTTCTACCAGAGTCAGAGTAAAATGGCGATGTATGTGAGTACTCTCAATTATGTCCTCAGTCACTAATATTCACTAATATACAAGTTATGAAATGTGATGCATGACAATGGAAGGTCTAAATCTAGTTACAGGGGACTTAAGCGGATCTACTCCCACTGTTCCAAGTCTAGGAATAATATCAGAGAGCCCATATTGTGAAGTGGATTCTAACATCTGTGGACAGGCTGAAATGTGACACCTGTTATTCTATCTCCCTTGTGACCCCTTTTAATGTATTTCATGTTTTTACTCATTTCTCCTTTCTTTTATACTGTGATTTTTTCCCAGTTTTATTTAGTCATTATTTCTGGGTCTTTTTTTATTTTTGTCGTGTTCTGTATGTTTTCTGTGTAGGGAAGTCGGGGTGGTGGATCTATGAAAGCTCAAATCGATTCATAATCACGTGGTGGCATGAAAGGGGAGGTTGGAAGAAATGGAGAGACCACAGCAATGGGTACAAGAAAAGGAGAATCTCCCGATGTTGCTGGTGGTGACGGTTGCACAACCCTCCTTACTATGATTAAACTATTGACTAGTATGATATGTTCATTATATCCCCATAAAACTAGAAACAGAAAAACAGAACATAAGCACAGGCTGAGATCCTAAATCCACAGATAGGAGCTGAGGGGATACAAAGTCCTATGAGCAGGCGATAGGAGGACCAGGGATAGGACATAAGCTGGCACAATTTGCCCAATAACATGATGAACATTTGCTCATTCCAGCCTATTGGGGACAGGCTCTACAAGACTCCCAACAGGGAACCTGGAGGGCAAACTAAACTGTAGCTCAGGTTGTTATAGCAGAGGCATCCCCAGTAGGAGTCTGAACACAAAGCAATAGGGAGGGAGGAAAGGGAGAATGCAGCATTCAGAGTAAGGCCTGTGGCGGCACAGTGAGGACCCAGATGGACCTGCACCACGAACAAAAAAAACTGCAAAAGGCTTACAGGCAACACACAGGGAAACGTCAGGGGAACTGTCAAAGCAGGGCACCTGAGGAGAACCTAGGGACTGGTGTTCACAACGAAAGACATGCCGAGATCTCCCTTCCTGCCCCAGGAAACCCCACCTCAACCACATGTGCTCCCTCTCCTTGCATTGTCTTCCAGTGACCAAGCACCCCAAACTCTTGAAGCCACCCGGAAAAAAAAAAAAAACTAAAACTAAAATTAATAGTGCCCTCTAGTGGAGAGATATGTACCTGTGCTTCATTGAATATGTAGAGGCATTTGACTGTGTGAATCAAAACAAACTATGGATGATATTGGGCAGGATGAGAATTTCAGAACCTTCACTGAGCTGATGTGAATCCTGTACCTAGGACAATAGCCAGCCCTTCATGGTTTAACATTCAGAAAGGTGTATCTTTTTCAACCTACATGCTGAGAATCTAATTTGAGAAGTTCAATTATCTTGAGACCTTGACATTGTGATTGGAGGTAGACTTATTAACAGGCTCTAGTATGCAGAGGCCATCAGCTGGCTTGGGGAAAGCAAGGAGGACTCGAAGAACTGGTTGATGAAAATCAAAGATTTCCACCTTCAGTTTGGATTAAACTCAGGTAAGGAAAACCACCTTCCTCACAACTGACTGCATTTAACGACGATATCATGAAAAACAGAAAAATGGAAATTGTCCCTATTTTAATTTTATTTGGATCCACAATCAGTGGTCTTTGGAACAGCAGTCAAAAATCAAACAATGTATTGCTTTGGGCAAATGAGGTTCATCACACCTCTTTAAAGTCTTTAGAGCAGCGATGTCATGTTATGGACTAAGGTGTACCTCTCCCAAGCCAGGGTATTCATGATCACCTCACAGACATGTGAAGGCTGGTCATGCATGAAGAGACTGAAGTAAGACTGGTACAATTGCATTCTGTGTTGGCAAAAATTATTGAAGGTTCCACAGAATGCCGAAAGAATAAACAAATCTGTCTTGGAGGAAGTACAGCCAGAATACTTGTCGGAGACAAGCCTTTGAACATGTTCTCAGAGGGGACCAGACGCTGAAAAACATCACATAAGGCAAAGTACTAGGACACTGACAGAGGAAGACCTTCAAAGAGATTGGTTGACACAGTGACTGGAACCATAGGCTCAGACGTGAGAACAATGGTGCGGTTGGCACAGGACCAGGCAGCGATTCATTGTGTGGTGAGTAGGGTTGCTAGGAATTGGAACTGACTTATTTCCATGTGTGTCAAGGGGGTGTTCTCTCACCATACTTCTTCCATCTGTGTGTTGAGCGAACCATCAATGAAGCTGGACTCTGTGAAGAAGAATGTGGCATTGGGATGGGAGGAAGGCTTATTAACAACCCTGGCATAGAGATGACACAAATTGATTGCTGACCGTGAGGAGGGATTGAAGTGCTTGTTTATGAGGATCAAAGATTGTAGGCTTCAGTAAGGATTACAATTCCATGTAAGGAAGACCAAAATCCTCACAACTGGACCAATAGGGAGCTTCATGTTAAATGGAGAAAAGGTTGAAGTCGTCAAGGATTTTGTCTTCCTTGAATGTTCATATCAATGCTCATGGAAAAAATAGTCGAGAGATAAAAAAGCATACGGCATTACATAAATCTGCTGCATAAGACCTCTTTAGAATATTCAAGAGCAAGAATGTTAACTTAAAGACTGAAGTATGCTTAACCAATCCCTAGTGTTCTCCAGTGTGTCATATGCTTGTGTAAATTGGTCCTGGAATAAGGAAGACCATAAAAGAAGAGATGCATTTGAATGGTGGCGCTGGAAAAGAATATTGAAATATCATGGACTGCTAAGAGGACTGACTGATCTACATTGGAACAATAAGATCAGAGTGCTGCTTAGAAGCAAGAATGGAAAGACTTTGTCTTCCACACTTTGGACACATTGTCAGGATAGACCGGTCCCTGAAGAAGCACATCATGTTTAGAAGAGTAAAAGGGCTGAGCAAAAGAGGAAGGCCCTCGGGAGACGAGTTGACACAATGGCTGCATCACTGGACTCTGGCATAGGAACAATGGTGATTATGATGCAGGATCATGCAGTGTCTTGTTCTGTTGTGCATCAGGTCACTATGCATAGGAACCCACTTGATGACACATAACACCGATTTTATGTACAAAATAAATGGTTCCCAAGCAGAGATACTGAGATGACTCTGGCCGGGTGTGATCCTGTCTCAGAAATCTCATAGATGGAACACAGTGACCCTTAAGTGTTCTGAGAGCTTTGCCTTGCTGACGTCATCCCCAAGTTTGCATGTGGGCATGGGGGTCTCAGCTGCTGGACCTCCAGGGCATCCAACCTAACACTTGTTCCACGTTAAATACAAAATTTAAAGCTAAAATAGAGCCAAATATCCCAAGATCAAGCAAAATTATGAACTATACAAATTCATAAGAGAAGATAGACCAATAGAAAGAAAAATATGAAGGAAATTTCTCTTATACAGGTAGACTAACATAAGGAGTTGGTCATTTCAGACTAAGAGGCTAAGTGAGAAAACGCTTTTGGAAGATTAGAACAATTGAATTGGAAGGAAAGAAGAGAACTAAAGGAAGACAGGTAGCTTCCTACTGACACACTTCATACAATTCTACAATGGAGACCTGAAAATCCTAGAGAATCACAGGTAGATAGATGATAATCTTGAGCATCAAACAGGAAGATGAATAATTGGATGACAAACCAATTAGAGAGATACAGAATGAAGACAAATATTTCAATTACATGTCTACAACTCTATTTTTCTAAGGAGACGTGAAGCATAATGTGATTTTAACAGATAAAGTGACAGCAACAAAGTAAGGAGTCTCTGGGTAGGGCAAGGCAATTGATTAATACTTACCTATTAATAGTTTCCTGACCTTTTGGATAAGGTCCCATGAAGTACTCACCTACTAATTGAGTGATACACTTGAGGCCTTGGAAGGCAGACTTGACAAAATGCTTCTGAAGGGTCTAATGAGAAACCCGAGGCATCAATTCCAATCTGCACACAAGAGCGACCTCAAAGGTACTAGGGGGAATGTTTGTCAAAGAAGACCACTGAACTGCCTTCAAGACAGGAAACTAAGTACATGATCCCCAGAGGCTCTTTGAAGACCTGAAGTGAACTGACCGTGCTCACCCACTATACCTCCTGCTGTGGAGTTGATTCTGACTAACTTTGAGTACTCATTAAGTATTATTAATTGTAATCTGAGTGATTGGATTACCTAATGACTTCAGTTTCTGCCATGTAAATACCAAGATGTTATTAAATGCAATGAATCATGGAAACATTCAATTATGGAAAATAGGGTTAGATAATATTATTTTAGATGTTTTTAATTTTCAATAAACTTGTCTCACATATGTAATTTTAAGATGGACTACTGTCCTACTTTAAACCTTGTACATATTTTAGAATGATGAAAGTGAGGCTTCTGAAGGATAATTCAGAAACTGGCAAAATTCAAAGTCACTAGTAATGATAAAAATTTGAATCAAGAGATGATTGTATTATTATCAAAATGCCTATTAGTATAAAAAAAGAATAAAATCCAAGTGATTAACAACAGCATCTTTTTGCAGGGCAAAGGATAAAGAACAGAGAGTGAGATAAACAAGGCTGAGAATATAATATTGATTTTCTTTTTTCAAAACTATAGGAACTAACTAGAATACCAAATTAATTAGAAACATCCTACTCTGTGTTATATTAAAGTTTGATCTATACATATTTTAAAGATCCAGGGACTAATCTCGATAATGACTACATTCATTTGCCAAAGTTGAAATGGAAGATATCTCATTTATTTTCATTTAGTCAACAAATATTTTTGAGTTTCTGGGTCAAGCTGTCCTGGACACTAGTGATACATCAGTGATAAAAATTACTTGCCTAACGGTGTAGGCTAGGAGAAGATGCGGAAAAATAAAATAAGTGAACTAGAGGGAAATAGGGGCTGTGGGAAACGAAGAGTGGGTTGTCTCATTATGAAAGCCAGGAAGCAGCATGGGAGATTGATTAAAACAAACAACCATATTGTTCACATGTGTCTGAATTTGAATGATCTCTATCAATAATAATACACATAGAATAACTTTGAATTTAGGAGACAAGTCAATAAGATTCAAATCATCAAAAAAATGGAATGAAATCCTTATAAGGCATCTCCTTTTTTTGCCCCTGTGATATCTGTCTATGTCCTCTTCATCCTGTGGTCGGTTCATTCACCTACAACTTGAGTATTTGTCTTACTAAGAATGTGGTCTCTCAAAAGAGCCCCTTGACTGAAATCAGACAGTCATAACGCTTGCCTTATGAAATCTACCTCCCTTCCTTTTTTATACACGATGGCATGGTCACCACATCTAAAGGAATCTATCCACAAACAGAAAATAGTCAGGTTTTATCCACAAGAAAGTCACTGAGTGACTCAGAGCTGTCGCTGACAGTAATGGGTCCATGTTAATTGGAAGACTTATGGGTTCCAAAAGCACCTACAGTTGAGTTCTAAGAATGATTTCGTCTCTGCCTTTTATGAACCATGATTGTTTTTCCATCATAATGACTGGGGACACCTCCGGTTGTTATTCAGCTGATTCTGATTCATAAAGACTTTTGAGGACATGAAGAATGGCACCATGATGCTTCAAAGTTAAAAAATTATATCAAAGCAGCCACATCTTTATTTCATGGAGCAATGGTTTGAGTTACACCTGATGCTCTTTCAATTTGCCAAGCAATAAGTCAAGCACTCAATCCCTGTGCCATTTGTTGTGCCTACTCTGAGATGATTCGCAGTAACTGCCTGAAGTGAATTTTTGAGGATTCTGAGGCACATTCTAGCTTTGAGGAAAAGCAGACTACAATGTATTGGTTAAACCCGCAGTTGACATGGTGTGAACCAGGATGAGTTACACGAGAAATGTACCCCTTGCCTGGACGCTGCATTAACTACAAAGAAAAGATAAGAGAAAATACGCTTCAAGAGATACTTGGAGAGAATACTTATCCTCACAAATATTACTTTTAAAGTCTAATCTAAAATAGGAATATAAGATGAATTAAATCATTCTCCATAGAACATAAAGACCTTAGCTAGTCTTGAACTAAGAAAATAATAAGAACATAATGTTTCGCTTGTTGTTGTTATTCGCTAGAAAAGTAAAACTGAAGTTGATAAAAATAATAGCAGCTACTTCAGCATATTGGTCTAATGACTAAGTGAAATATTTCTATTAAATTAATTGCTCAGTGCCTACTATATAGGGAACAGTTTATGTTAGGTCTTTTCTTTTTAATGATCGCAAACTCATTTTTTGAGAGTTTAAGTTTGGAAACTTAACAAAGTTGGATCTAGGATTTTTTGACTCTAAACCAAAATCTATTTTACTGGATCCATACAAAAATATTTGAGACTCTATCTCTTCTAGTGAGAACACCAAAGTAAGACTCCGCCCACTTTTCAAGGTTAAAACTTTCCTTTGTTCATAGATAATGAGACACCACGCGAAAAGAAATTACAAACTATTTTACTAACACACACATACAAATAGACCTCAACCATCTAGGTAAGAAAGAGAAACAAGATGCTGACTACAAACCAGTCTTAAGTGACAATTTACTTAGCAAATCTGGATCCCATTAAACAATTTCCATATATTTTTGTTCATTGACATTGGCTACATTTTTCACAGTATATCAACTTTTTTCTTTTGTGGGTTTTCTTAATATAGTATTCACAAATCACACACCTCCATGGTTAAATCCCTTTTGAAATGAGTTGTGTATACATAATCACAATCAGTTCCAATGTGAATATAAACCATTCGTAAGGCTTTATTAATTAGTAACCAATCGTTCAAACAGTATAGTCAAATATGATCAAGTACAGCTCCTCAACATACCTGTTTCAAAATCGTATGTCTTTATTATAAATTAATTCCAAAATAACATACCTGACGACCTCACAGATTATGTCAAGGGTCAATATGGAAATGTGTCAATGTAACTTATAAGTGTAAAAACAAAAACTATCACAATTGAAGGAGCATGGTGATGTAGTGATCATACATTGGGTTGATTTCCGCATGATTGGTGGTTCGAAACTGGGCTTCCTACCATAAACAGTTACCATCGAGGGAATCCACAGAATGTCAAGCCGAGTCGGCACTGACTGAACAGCAGTGAGTTTGGTTTTTCTGGACCCACCTTATTAGAGAGTGTGTTTGAAATCACCAACTTAGTTTCCTTGGGAGTGTGGTCTCAGCATTATCCATAATCTCTGATAGCTATGTTGAAACAAGAAGTAGCTCCCTTTTTATGCTGTTCTCTTAAAGATGAGCTTCCAGATTTCCACTCCATTAAAAAAACAGGAGGCTAGGGTCACAAAACTAGCAGAGACAAGAGACGGCTAAAAATGTGCAGAAGTGATTAGCATGTCCATTTAACATCTGACAATAAATGCAAAAATCATACTTCCATGGAAACAGCCACATGGGCAGGATGCTTTCTTTGTGGCCACCTCTAGCCAACTCATAATAGGGAGAGGACTGAGTGACCATGTGCTGAACGGCAATCAAACACCAGTCACCTGAATAAAACAACCCTGTCTCAGAACTGGGGGGTAACCCTCTGGGTCACTTGAATCCCTTTGTTCTGAGCTTAGCTAACCAAGTGGGAACTTCCCTTTTCACATTTGGTCATTGAGTGTCTGTAGCTCTGACTTTGGCATAGTTCACATGTCTTCCGCTGCATCCTGCGTCTGGCTCACCTCCATCCAATGCCTGGTTCTTGGGACTTGAGCTGGTGGACTATCAATTGAACTGATGTACCAACATCCCATTCGTTGACAGGACACAGCTTAATACGGCATGATTGAGAATGCTGCAGACTGATATCTGAACTACAGATCTGAGACTGTACCACTCCCACAGCTGCATGAGACATTGCCTCGATGGTCCGTGAGTTGTTTCAGATATAATGAATTGTAGCACTTTAGGAAAAGGGAAGGAATATTCAGAGATGGAGTGTTGATTGATATCGCATATGATGGAGTAGAAGAGAATTTTGGAAAAGTTGGACATTTAAGATATCTTTTGTCTACAGCTCACAGGCTCCAATCTTGGGCAGATCCTTCTAACATTGTCTTTTGACAGGCTTAGGAGTGTACTTAAAATCAGACAGCCCTATTATCTGTCAGACCAATGAAACCAAGTTACTTACTTTGTATGTGTCAGGGACGGTAAACTGAAGAAAGTGACAAATAAAGTGAGAACATTCATGCATGACTTGTGAGTCTTAAATGGGTTCATATAGTTGCTGCTTTTTAAAGTCTGGCCCAAACCTGTGGTAACTATGTCATTTAGAATAGTGAATGGTAGTAATACAAGTTTTATTAATCACTCTTATACAAATGTCAGGTTTGGAGAAAAGGGTTGACATGGTGAGATATTGTAGGAAAGCGGGAAATAATGAGTTCCTACAAATATTTATTTCTGTACTGATTTCTGTTTGGAGAAACACTTACAAAACTATGACCTCTCAGCTTAATTCACTCGTTTATTACCTATTCTGAAGGAATAGGATGGATGCCTTGACCATTGCTATTGAGGATATCAGGAGAGGGTCAAAGGGCATATGGCAGAGGGAAGGGTTTCCTCTCCTGGTCCAGGGTCTTTCAGCTAGTAATCCTTGTACTCCCCTTGTACATTGTCAACCGTGCTCTGCCCAGGGCTTGCCATGCTCCATTAAGCTGCACCATGACTCCCAGTGTCCTGACTACACCTGGACATTTATCCTCAGCCTCTTCCAGCTGCACCCAAGAGGTTGTTTCCCTACATCCTTCATCTTTGCGCATACACACTACCCCTGATACAGCCCTGCTGGTGAGCTAGTGAGCTGCTGAGCTGAGTCCCTGCCCTCCATCCGTGCAAACTCTGTGCCAGCACAGGTCTGTCTACATTCTGGGGACACTGCTCCTGCTTCCTTAGCATACATGGCAGTGTCTGCAGGGCTATGGCACCCCTCACTGAGATCTGATTTTTCTTGCTTTGGAGAAGGGTCTCCCATCTCAAGTTCCTCTTTTGGTTACTCTTCCTCAATCACAAAATAGTTTACACCCTTGATTGAAGTACAATTACAAGCAATAAATTGTGTATATTTAATCAGAGTAGCTCTCTCTCTCTTTCTTTCCACCCCTCCCACACCTGTCCGTGCCTGTATTCTAGAACTCTTTTAACTCTGTCATGCTTTTCAATATGAAGTATAAATCCTTTTGCACCTACCAAATGGTGAAGGACATTTGATTAAATTTTCATTTGTTTTTCATCGTTCTATTTTATTTTCTACAATTGACCTATCCACTTTCATAATGACAGTTCATTGTTGTTGAAGGCGTTTAATGGTCTAGAATACAGTGGGCAAGATCACTGACTTAGTTGCAAATCACTGATCAACTATCTGTATTCCTTGTTTTCATAACTATTATTGAGCTTCTGCATCTCTCTCTGATATTTCTGTGGTCCCTCTACAGAAACAGAACTACGCCCAGTGCAAAGCCAGTGTTTCCTCAGGGCTACACATGTTTCCCTCCTGCTTTCAAAGCAGGGGTTCACCGGAAGCTCATTGTTTCTGCACAGCAGCTCTGACCTCTAGAGGCACAGGGTCCAGAGTCCACTATGTGTAGAAGGAGAAAGCCAATTTACACCCTGTAATAAACTTTGTAAACCAGAAAATTCCCCAGAGGCTGAAGGACTAACATGGACAATTGAGTAGTGTTATTTGGTCAGGATCATTTAAGAAATTGCATTTGGGCAAATAAATTCTTGTATTATTTTGTTTAAAAATCTGATATTCTTTTCTCGATTTATACTTGTCTCTTCCAGTGGAAAATGCCTTTCATGTATGGAGATAAAGGAGATCGATACTACGGTTAATATAGACAACAGTGCTCATTTACCTGAGTAATTTGCAGCTCACGTGAAGCCTACTTAGAAATGTTGTGCAGTTTTTTATTTACCATGTGTTGGAATTCATCCTGCTAGTTTTCGGGAATGCATAGAGATATGATATTTCATAATTGGAACAATAACTAGACACATTCTGGTACAATATTTAATTTGATTCTAGATAGGCACCTTCCTTGCTTTACCTTTTCATTTTCATCCAGCTCTGTGTCTTTCTCCCTGTTCTGCCTACTGAGACTGGTTAGAAACTGTACACTATCCATAGACAGAAAGCATCTATTAGGTTTTATTTACCCGAGTGATGCAGATCTATAGCCAATAACAACGGACTTGTGTTAAATTATGGACTTATGTGTTCCAAGCAAATCTGGAGTGGAAGTTCTGATCATGACCTGGTTTCTGCCTTTCCTGAGTCTCAATGGTCTTCTCTGAGTTCATTAGTTGAATGGGATTGTCTCCCACTGCGGTTCAATGGAGATCAAGTCTGGGCAGAGACAGGCTTCTGCACAGAGCCCTTCAGCACAAAGGAAGCTAGGTGAAGGACAGAATCAACTCATTTCCTTATCAAGGGAAGAAACCATGGACATTGAGATAATAAAATGGCCTGGGGGGAGAAGACAAGCTGTTCATACAACCCCACAATGACTGCAAAGACTCTTGAGTCTGGGGTCTCAGACAAGAGCACAGCATGAAATCTGGGATGCTGGGGTACCTGAATGCACATATCTGAAAAGAGGAGGATACACCGCAGAGGACTAATGGATAACAGAAGACTTGCCAGAACACCAGCCCATGGTGGGCGGTCTGTCATTAGCAGAATGTAAAGTCCAGCTGCCAGTTTGCCAGATCTTGTAGACAGGCTGCGGGTCCTTTGAATTTCTTCTCCAAAATATTCCTCTTTCTGTGTCAACCTTTTCTCTGACTCATGTCTGAATATTGACCCTTGCCTAAAATCTTTCTTGCTAACAGGAAAAGGACCACGGAGTTGAGAGGCTTGAAAAATTGAGCGTCTTCTTGGTACAGCAACCCAAAAGGACAGAGTGAAGCTGCACTGTTTTGGTGCCAAAGTGATGGTCTTTACGGAGCAGGCTGCCCATCTGTCTGCCACATGAAGCAGCCGAGAGCTTAAACACTGCATCAGCGCCCTAAAAGTTACATTTTCAATTAAAATACCTTCCATAAGTTCGAATAGGCTAGAGTCACATAGAGAATACAACCTAAGATCTCAAAATGGTGTCAAATATTTATTCATGTGGTGAGATGCATGCCATAAAAATCTAGGCATGTTTGAAAATATTTCCTTCCTGGGCAAGGATGCCTTTTTTTACAGGCTGTAGATATGAATTGGTATATGTCATATGACCAATCAATAGATCTGTGTTAGTCAAATTTACGTAGTAATCAAGTCAGATTCCGTTTCTTTCCCTAAGGTGTCTAATACACATGAACTTGAAGGGTAATTTTCTGTCTTTTGGGTGTGGTGGCCTTCCCATAACAATCACCTGTGAGAACGGAAGGAGGGAGAGTCAAAGGACCTGTCATTTGAGCTAAGAAGGGAACTGCTGGCTGACCACATTTTGAACAAAACGATATCAAAGTGGCAGGTGTAAAACTGTTCACCGGTTGAATACAAGCCAAAGGTGTCAGAGATTGGAAAGTAGATTGAATGCTCTTCTAAAGAGAAACTCATTCAATATACTTGGTGATTGCAATTTTGTTGAAGGTATAAAAAGAATTCAATTTAAGCAATAGCGAATGAAATAAGCACTCATATTCAGACAGATCTGCACTCTGCCTATGTTTTCAAAAGTTCAGACTCCACCTTGGCTCTCATAAACTCTTCTGGCTACTTTTCACTTATCTAAAACAGTTATCAACTTCTGACATACCACATAATTATTCCCCCATTTCAAAAAATGTATTCATCTGCCTCAAGTAAATTATGAGGCAGATAATTAGTTTCTATGTAGCTCACTAATGTATTACTTTTGTCACAAAACCACAGTAAATATCTGTTCAGTAAATGAATATGTCTAATACCTTTGCTTATTCAAACTTAACTGTATCTATAAAGCAGTAAAACTCAAGTTTGTAAAGATAAACCTATCATCTTATTACAGAGTTATCAATGAGATATGTCCCTTGATTCTGAAAATCACTATAGTTTACATTTTTAATATATTGAGAATATTTCAAATAAGGGAAATACACAAGTTATGTCCCTATATCTAAATAAAAATTTTTAAGTTCCTATATATATACAAAAATAAAGATCTTGTGCTCTTTTTTGTCTCCATTCTTTCTCCTATTCCCTATGAAAATAAAATGTGTTATTATTGAAATTTTATTCAAAAAGCACTATAGGCATAATAAAATAGTTTCTTGCTTCACTTTGCATTTTATTGGTTGAGTGTAAAACTTGTCAGTTTCTGAATTATTCACTACCCAGCTCACATTGGTGAGATAAAAAATTAAAATTATATGCGAATCTATCTTAACATGCCTTCATCTCTTCTGAATTCCTGTCATGGAACATTTCCATGATCAGCTCCGCCCCACATTTCCATGTTGTCAGGCCCTCTCAGGTCTATCTGACTCATAGGGACCATGTGCAGCAGAAGGAGCCACACCCTCACCATTGTCCTGATGCTTGAGCTCCCTGCTGAAGCCACAGTGTCAACCCCTGTGGTCAAAGGTCTTCCTCTTATTGCTGCCCTTCTACTTTACCGAGCCTGTGTCCTTTTCTGGGGACTGACCTCTCCTGAGCACGCGTTCAAAGTTCATGAGACACAGTTCTGCTTCCTATTTAATTCATGGCGAAGTTGAGGCTCTTAGATGTTAAGTGACTCCCAAAGCCTTCCTCATAATTCTCCTTCCCTGCATGCACCAATAATCAGCCATATGTTCGGCATGATTTCCTGGAAGACATTTGAATCTGCTGATTGTCACTTGTTCCTTCAACTAAAGTGAAAAAGAGGTTTTGCAATCAGATATGCATGACACCCCACTTCCTTCATTGCTGTCTCTCATCTCTCTACCTCATTCTCACCTCGAAAATCACTTCATCCTCACTGTGTCAGGCATGAGGGTACTTGGGAGATGATTCTTAGGCCACAGCTTCCAAAGAGAAAAGTGATTTTGCAATATAATTTGTTCCATTGTTCATAATTATAATTATATTTAAACAAATCAAAAGTCCAGCTATGTTCCACTATAAGTTGTATTGTCTCAGTGCCTTTGAGTCAGTTCCAACTCATAGCAACCCTTTGTACAACAGCTCAAAGCACTGCCCGTCCTGTGTCACCCACACAAGTGTGGCTATGTTTGAACACACTATTGCTATGAGTGAGAACGCATGTATCTTGTAATTAAGACAAAGTATTCAAAATAAAACCAAATAATCCCACTGCTACCTAGTGGATTCCAACTCATGAATAAGACAAGTATTTAATAATTCCTAATCTTTGTCCTTTTTCATCCATCTTTCTTTCTGCACTGCCTTAGAATTTAGTTGGAATTATAAAGGGGAGAACATAATATTACTATTGCTAAAAATAATAAATGATAACTATTTCCAATTACCTACAACAGAGGAAATTGAAAACCAAAGAGGTTAACAAACATCCTTAATGAAGTGTACACAGTACAGAGTAGTGATCAGAATTCCCATCTACCACACAGATTTCATGATGTGAGCCTTTATTTGGCTTGGAAATGTTCATACTTCTAGAAGAAATGGGTTTAAGCCATCTTAAGGAGAAGAGATTGATGTTTTCTCACAAGGGCTCAGTGAGTTGGAGATTACCTAATTGGCCCCAGATTTGCTTTTGTCCTTGGACTAACTAACTGGTAGCTCATTGGACTGTCCTTTGGGATTGTGCTGAGGATCTTGGCATCTTTACAGCTCCCAAGGCTGAAAGCCTGCCATGGACATTTATAAACTAGTCTACAAATTGGCATGAGTACTGAGCACAGTATTTGTAAAGTGAAATATCACTCCTGTCCTTCTTAAATAACCTTTGGAAGGGAACTGGCCTTAGAAGTGTCTCTCTCTCTCAGTGTACTGAAATTGCTGCTCCATAAAGAATTTTGTCAAGAACCAGACACAAACAATTTACCTTCGCCCCATCTTCCATAAACCACACAGTGTTATGAACCCTTTGCCTCAGAAGCTGATTCTGGGGAAACCAGGTAAAGTTGGCAGATGCAGCCTCCTCTCTTCATAAAGCCTCCTCTCCATCACCTCCTGGAGGCGCATCAATGGCTTCTACTTCCTGATTTCAGGTGAGAGTCCCATGATTCACTGCCTAAGTAATTATAGCCAATGGCATGAAACACAATATCATATTGAAAGGCAGTCATGTGAACATAGGAAAAGAGGTAAGTGCTTAACCCGGTCTAAAAATTGTTCTTAACAATTCCTTTCCACGACAGATAAGGTGGCAGTTGTATTCAGTGGGAATTGTGCTCAGTGTGTACGGTGCTGCTAGGGAGTGCTTCCACCAGCAAGGGTGAAGGTAGACCAGGATGCCTACGCCTTCCCTGCCCTCAGAGCCTCTCCACCTTCTCCGTCAAAATCTCTCCTGCTCACACCAGGAGGAACAAACTCCACGATGATGTGAAAGTCAGCCTGGCAGAAATTGCAATTCTTACGGTCTCTGTTTTACAGAGTTTGAAGTTCAGTGGTGATTTTATATTTACTCACTTGTCCCAGATTTTCAAGACTCATGACAGCCCTTGCCCATGACTTCAATGGCACCTACTAGTAGATTTCAACGCAAATGAAATATGAAAACAAAAAAGAAAAACTCTGTGTTGCCATTGGGAGTCCCACTGCTCTCAGTAACTTTCTTTGTGCATCTTTTCTGTGTTTCTTTATGCGTCCCGTCCCCAGAGTCTTCTTCCTGCCCAGCCATTCTCTCACTGTCACTTCTCTCCTTCTTTACTTCCTTCCAGTCTCTACCTTTCCCCTTCATTCATCCATATTTTGCATGTAGCTCATTTTCTGCATTGGCATTTTTGTCCCACCATGAATTCACTATGTTAATCTTGGAGACAGGAAGATACTTTATGTGTTAATTGGTATCTTTCTTTGGTGTTATGGGACTTCATTTTTGGAGAACATAATTTACCTATGTGGTCATGACATGATGATTTATAAGAACTATGAGGTAAGGGGGTTGATTGCTGAAAAGCAAGGCTACCTGGAAGCATCCAATGCCCATTACAGCCTGACTGTACTTGGCAAAGCTCTACCACAGATCAATCTTAGCACATAAAGAAAACAAGACGAATGGCAGTATCTACACACCTGTCCAAAAAGTATGTAAGAAAATAGAATTTAATAAGTGACAGGCTGCCTACATTAAGCTCATGGAATGAAAAAGCATATATTATCAATACCTTATTCATTTCACAGCATAGTCAATAAAAGTGTTAGAAACCTGAGTTTAAGAAATTGAGGTAGATGGCTATTTGGGAATAGCAGGAGACTTTTGTGAACAAGGATAGAACTCAGAGAAGATATAATTAATACTATATTAATATTTCAATATAGCCTAAAATCAAAATGAGGGATAGTAAGCAAGTATTAATAACATGTTCCCATATTATGACATCCCACAGTAAAGGGTGGTAGGATAGTGTAACACTCAAGAGAATTAGAAAACATCGGTTGAACTCAAAGATATTCATTCAGCAAGGTTTGTCTACTTAGTTTCAGATGCCAAATATTCTCTCTGCTTATTTCACATAAAGAAAAAGAGAACTGTATAACTTGGCTGTTTGGTTTCTTGAGAGAACAGATTTTATGACAGCCATCCCTGTGTTTACCTGAAGCATTGCCTGTTTCCCTCTTTCTACTTTCTGACTGCATCTACTTAGTCCTGATTTGACACGTAGTGCATAAAACCAAGTAATACTTAATTCACTTCATCATTTTTCCATCAGCAGTAATTGAGATTTACACTTGTAGCTGCTGCATTCTATAACTGCTATTATCACACAGAGTTGGAGTTTTCTTCCTCTGCCATATTGTCAAGAAATAAGTTTAATTAGTTTCCTATAGCTCTCTTAGACTACTTTTGGAGTTACTGACCTTGAAATAATAATGTCAGTCTTTGAAGTTCAATGTATCCTTATTCAAAACCTTAATTCTAGAGAGCATTCTGGGAAATTTCAGATTCTCACCTTGAAATCTATAATTTTATTTCTGCCTCGGTTTTTTCAAAAAATAAGACTGGTATCAATGAGTGTTTTTAGACTTCTAATTTCCGTGAATTATAATGCAGGTAAAACTAAGAGTCAAAAGTTGGAGAAATACATTTTTTCTAAAAGTATAACAGAAACAAGACACTGAGAGTCCGGATATAACTCGCACATATTTTTATATGATAACCTCACTAAATAATCTTCAATTTAATATTGGAAGTAATGTGTTTTTTCAACTATCAATCCACACATATTTCATGTATCTGAATAAAACAACAATGAAGAACATTTCCCCTGAGCTGCCTCTGACACATATGACCCCTTAGGACAGAGCAGAACTGCTGCACAGGGATTTCAGGCTGTTCTTTTAGAGAAGCAGGCTCCCAGAGCTTTCTTTCACAGAGCAGTTGATGGGTTTCACCACCCATCATCCATAGCAGCCTAGTACTTAACCACTCCGACCCCCAGGGCTTCTTACATAACTTATTAAAGTGTCCACTTGAACTTAAGTTTTAGACAAAGAAAGCATTTCAAGTCATTAAAGTGGTTTCTTCAGGGTCATACAGCGATTCTCAGAATTCATCAACAGCACACTTCACACTCTCCTGCCCTTCTGCACAGAATATTGTGATACTGTAATGAAGACCCTGAGCCAATGCTTGTATGTAAAGTCTATGCATAGGCATCAACAATGAAAAGGCCTAGTGATTCCTTCTTTTTATTAGCTGCTATCAAGTTGCCTCTGAATCAATGAGTGTAATGTTTGTAATCCATAGGAGTGTCATTGATTTTTTTTATAGTAGATCATGAAAACTTTCTTCCTATTTCATCTATATTTAGAAAAGATATTGAAACATGCTCAAAATCATTGCTGCAAACAATCCTCCATGGACAGATGACTGGGAGCTACAAATGTGTTGTTTTGACTGAGAATCAATCAGATCATCTAGACCAAAGGAGAAATTCTCCAAGGACCTACTGCTACAGAGGAGAAACCTAAAGTTGTTTTCTGGTCCAAGTAAGCAGTCATTACCAAGTCATCGCTCTCATGCTTTTCTTTGCAGATAGACCATTTATCAGCTGCATCCATTTATCTAAATTATGACCATGGAGCTGAACAACAGCGTCACTGAGTTCATTCTACTTGGATTGACGCAGGATGCCCTGAAGGAGAAATTTGTGTTTGTTGTCTTCTTGTTTCTCTATCTTGCCACTCTACTGGCTAACTCATTTATTGTGATGACCGTCAGATACAGTCGGATGCTAGGGGGTCCCATGTATTTCTTCCTTTCCCACTTATCCTTTGCTGATGCCTGCCTTGCCACAACCATAGGCCCCAGACTGGTTGTAGATGCTCTCTCTAAGAAGAAAGTCATCTCCTTCAATGCATGCATGACTCAACTTTTTTCAGGCCATTTTTTTGGGTGCCTGGAGATCTTGGTGCTCATACTTATGTCCTTTGATCGCTATGTGGCAATTTGTAAGCCCCTGAGATACACAACCATCATGAACCAACGAGCCTGTGGTACAATGATGTATTTGGCCTGGGTGGGAGCTTGGATCCACTCATTAATACAGATGATGTTAGTTTTGCAATTACCCTTCTGTGGCCCCAATGTTATTGACCACTATCTCTGTGAATTAAATCCTTTGTTGAAACTTGCCTGCGCAGACACCTATGCTATAAATCTACTCATAGTGTTTAATAGTGGGGCAATTTGCATGATTAGTTTCATAATCCTGATTATCTCCTATATTTTCATCTTACACTCTTTGAGGAACAAGAGTGCAGAAGGAAGAAAGAAAGCGCTCTCCACCTGCACCTCCCACATCATCGTTGTCATCTTATTCTTTGTTCCATGTATCTTCACATACACTCGCCCTCCAATCACATTTCCTGTGGACAAGACAGTGGCTGTATTTTACACCATTTGCACACCCTTGCTCAACCCTCTTATTTACACTCTGAGGAATGCAGATGTGAAAAATGCCATGAGAAAACAATGGTGCAACCAGATGTGAGGAAAGAACAGAAGACTCTACTTGATCAATCTCCAACAATTCAAACTAAAATTGATTCACAGAGAAGGGAAGCTGTTCCATCCTGACGGGGACAGTGTAAGCTTCTGCTAGAAGTAGGTTTTGGTGAGGAAAGATGTAAAGAGAAAACAGATTTTTCATTTTATTCTGAGTCAATGCTATAGAAAGCAACAGAAAATCAAGTCCAGAAACATTTGTGGGGTCACAAACTCATTTCACCCTTGTGCTCTCTATATTGATATTCCTGTCCTTTTGCACTTTTTGAAATATACACACACACACACACACACACACATACTGTCAACTCACTCTTTTTTTAAGTTATTCTGGTTTGATCTTCTTTTCTCCATGCTTAATAAATTGTCTCTGTTTTTACTAGCTTATTTTGTTGGCAAGCTAGTCCTGGCAGTAATATCTGTGGTCTTTTCTGGTTGAAGAATCAATAAAATAAGATTACCATAAGGATGTGATATAAACAAAAGTACTAGCTATTTAAGCCACATGTGATGCTGTTGAATCATCCTTAAGATAAGACAAAGAAAGAATGGTAAAAAGTATGCTTTCACTTATCTCTTGGATACATACAGGAAGATAAGCCATGGTCTCATAGTGAAGTAAGGACAATACTAGTGCTCATACCTACAAACAGTATTCAGCTAATATTTCTTGCTATGTGTTTTAATATCTTTTCTTATTAATCATGTTAATATTTATTCACCTAACAATTTTGTTCCAGCTAAGTCTTTGTGGTTGTGAATTAAATCAATTAACACCGACCAAATCCTTTGTTTGGTGAACTGGTTACAATTTTATAAAATTGTGAGAGTTACATTAAAATAATTAGCATATGTATAACTAGCATGGATAATTACAATAATAATAAGCATATGTTTGGAGACATGTAATTCCAAAAATAGAACAACAACTGAAATATACAGGGAGAAAAAAACACATATTACAATAAACCACTTAGAGAGAAAATAGCCATAGGAATGAGACTCTTAACTTGGAAATGTGGACTAAGTATACCAAAGAAGCAAAATGCCCCATTAGTACGAGAGGTGGTCCCAATCCACGGGTACTTTTCACTGATTCGTAGCTTATCTACCTGCTCAGTTCATTTTTGTGTGAAGAGCAATATTTCTTCATAAGACTACAGAAGAACATAACCAATAATTTCACTTGTCAAATCTTAGGCATATCAAGGAAATATCAAATGGTATTGGGTTTCCTATAAGATATTTCTCTTTGGAGACCAGTTATTGATCAAAATCAAAACAAGCTTTTTGGTGCTCTTGAAATTTCCAAGGACTTCTAGAAAAACAGACAGCTCTGTCTTACAGGAAGTACAACCAGCGTACTCCTTAGAGGCTAGAATGGTGAATCTTCATCTTAGAGACTGTGGATATGTTATCAGGAGAGATCAGTCTGGAAATGAAATTCATGATTAACAAAGTAGAGGGTCAATGAAAAGGAAGAACACTATCACCAAGACGGGCTGACACATAGAGGGCTCAAGCATGATCATTGTGAAGATGCAACATGGCTGCATGGTGCTTTGTTCTGTGTTCTTAGTAAGAGAGAAGCAGGAACCAATGCAATAGCACCCAACGGCATCAATAACAGCAACGCATGTCTTTCAACTTGAAGGTGGTATTTGCATTCTCTAAACTTTTTCCTGAAGTATACTGTACTCTTCCATTTACACCACAACAGTTTTAATATCCCCACGGGATTTCAATCATATTCCCTTTAACTTTTTTTGTTTTGAGTTTTGAAATCAAAAAAGAAGTTTAACAGACCAGGAACAAGGTTGTAAGGTGGAAGGTATACCTTTTTCTAGCAAAATTTTATAGGACAACCCTTAATAACCCAAAGTATAATCAGGGACATTATCACATGCAAAAAAATTCCTTGACGCATTTCTTTCTGGAGCTTTTTTCACCAATGCTAATTGTCAAAAAATATTTTTGTCATAAGAAGCTTCACGATTGTCCTGTGTACTTTGAAGAAATCTGTCAAGATTATGCCTTTGGGATGCCTCGGAATGGCTATCAGAGCTGTATAAACAGACCTCTGTTTAAATGGCCCAGCCTGCCTAGTTCAAAGACACGGTTTTGATTGGACTTAGTTTTGAAAACACCTGTATGAGACTAAGAAAGGTGCATTATTGAGCCAACTGATTACTGAGACACACTTGAAGCTACTTTGTTTGGAATAAATCTGTGTTTATATGAATTGAAACCCTAGTAGTAATACTTTGTTTTAGTTAACCTCAGGGTGTGTGTGTGTGTGTGTGTGTGTGTGTGTGTGTGTGTGTGTGTGTTTTTCTAGGAGGATCCAAAAGTTCATGGAATACTTCCAGTATCATTAATTAATTTTGTCTCCTTGTTTTTGAAACCTCCATAGATTGTGTATATACATATGTGTGTATATATATATGTATATGTGTATATATATATTGCATATACCTATATAAATCAATATCACTTTGAACATTGAGAATTGTTGCATACGTCTTCCTTGGATGTGACTTCACTAGTAGACCTTCAGAAGTTGATACTTTGGTAAATTATTTTTAAGGAAAAATCTGGAAAACCTCCCAATGGTTTTATAGACAGTAAGTTTTATAGACAGTGAGAAAGGAATATTCTGGCACATATCATACTGAATCCACAAGTACCTTGACATGCCACAAGTTTAGCATTGCTATCCATTGGTATAGGTTACCAGGGTAATGAAACAGAAGGAAAGCAGGAGGAAAGATGGGGGCAAGCAGAAAAGGGGGATGGAAGAATTACTAATTGAGAGGAAGTACTAATACTTTCTATGGTACACAGACATGTAGCAAAGATAATGACAAGTTTGGGAACGTCTTCTGGGCAGAAGGACATTGATGAACTAGACATTTTACTTATTGATTAAGATTTGTAAGACTCCTCTGAACACATATACTTTTAGGGTACCAAAGGTCAGCGTAAACGTTCCATTGCAGAGCTAACGACGATGACTTCTAGGAAGAAGAAAGGTCCTGGGACAGATTTGGTGATGGTTGGACAACTTTTTGTTCTGTTCAAAATCATCTTATTGGGAGTTAAAACAGATATCATATCATTCCGTAGTTCAATCCTTATGACTGTGATTTAAGGATTGAAATGGATGTATGTGAATTGTGTGTCAGTGAAACTACTATTTATAAACAACCTAATTTTATAAACAACTCTTAAAATTGAAATCAATGGTCATAAAGGCTATCAATCAAGTTTCTATAATAATGACTATCATAATTATCTCTCCACTTCAAACCTCCTACTGTGGGCTCAACCTTCTTATTTGTCACAACCCCTTAATACAGTCATGTTGTGGTGATCCCCCAACAATAAAATTATTTTTTTGATACTTCATAACTATAATTTTGCTACTGTTATGAATTGGGAGACCCCTGTGAAAAGGTCAACTGACCCCAAAATGTGTCTCGGCCCCCAGCTTGAGGAAAGCTGTCCAGCAGGAACACCAGATTTCTGTATTGAATAACCTACTTGAGTTAGTTTATTGTTCCACCCTGGCTGATAAACACATGTGGGGTTAATTAAAGGGCAGAAGGATAAATGGCTCATTGAGCCTCGCCTTTTGAGTTCTCAGGTCCCTTGATTTCTGATGGTCGGACCAGGGTACAGCTGCCTTAGCAGTTCCCTGCTTTAGCTGGCAAGGCAGACTTTCTGCAAGACATCCCCAAGGAGAAGCCGTAAGGACCTACCCTGATACAGTCCTTGGTGCTGAAGTAGCCATGTAGTGACCCCTGCCAGTAATGAGATGTTTACACATTCAGTGACTCAGCTTTCCTCCTGCAGTTGGCATCTGTTTCGTGAGATGGAGTAGGACTTTTGGATTGGTGTTGGACATATGTGTTAATGGACTAATGTTGGACTTATGGGTTAATTGGTGTTGGGCATATGAGTTAATGGCTTAATGTTGAATTTGTGGGCTTGGGCAGCACAGGGTTGGGATGTTTTCTTGATGCGCACTTAACCTTTATATAAAACTCTCTCTTACACATGGGTTTCTGTGGATTTCTTTCTCTAATGTGTCAAGACTAATACATTATGTTACCAGGAGTGGGGTACTGCAGAAACAAATCATAAGTTGGAGAGTAAATGTTTGATCTCTCCCTCATGGTAGTTTTTCTTTGGCCAGAGGTCAGATAAAGCCACACTTTACTCGGTTGTTTTCTGGGAAAAACAGGGGAATTAAGAAAATAGAAAGTTTGTTATCCCACTTGCTTTGAGCCATTAAAATTTGATCTTTAGATGGGTTTAGGCCATGCCTGCAAAGAAAGCTATGCAAAGAAAGAGATGCCCCAGCCAGTGCTCTGGAGTACTCAGGAACCAATGGTTTTTGTCAGAAGCTGGAAATAATCTGAAACCACGAAGAAAACTCCTCTCTGGGACTGAATTTTAAAGGGAGCCCGAGAACAGGCTAAACTGCTTGCTAGGTGACCACCTGGATCTACTTATTGAGTGGAAGTGGGAGAAATGCAGCAATAAAGAGATGGGTTGAGTTTGCCTACTGACACCTGTAGAGTTGGTTTACAAGAAAAATGGAGAAGATGAGAGCAGGTTGACTGGTCTAAAGTTCATGAGCTAGCACGAAGGGGCTAGGCTTGTTGAGTATTGGTGAGAGCCCATGGTCTAAAGGCAAGGCGACCAATGGGCACCCTGTGGAGGCTGAGTGAGGCAGCCCACACTGAGTTAACCAAAACCAGACCAGGTGGAGATTTTTGAGCCTGTGAGCTGGTGCATATTGATGCTGACTTTATGAATGGCCTGTCCGGATTTGACTTTGCTTATGGATGCAGACTTCACAAGGTTCCAATGGGAATGAAGGCACGTCATGTCAAAAAATATAATTGTCTTCTCAGAGAACTGTGCTGATGTAAGTGGGCAGTATATAAATTGGACACTCAAAATTGAGGGGATAAAGGCATGAAGTGGTTGGCTTGCAAACTTTTATAGGTGGGGGGAAATTCACAGGATTACAGGGGTAAGGTGTAGGTGTTACTTAATTGAAATTTTGGGGCTAAAGAATGTTGTACAAGTGCCAAGTTGGTAACAGGTGGATTGAGTTCGTTTATTGTGCCAACTTGGCCGATAAACACATATGGGGTTAATTGAAGGGCAGAGGGATAAATGGCTTGGTGAGCCTCGCCTCTCGATTTCTCTCATCTCTTGCTTTCTCATGGTCGGACCAGGGTGCAGCTGCCTTAGCAGTTCCCTGCTTTAGCTGGCAAGGCAGACTGCCTGGAAGGCATCCCCAAGGAGAAGCCGCAAGGACCTACCCTGATGCAGCCCTGGGTGCTGAAGCAGCCATGTGCACACCCCTGCAAGCGCTGAGATGTTTACACATTTACTGACTCAGCTATACTCCTGAAGTTGGCATCATTGCATCTGTTTTGTGAGATGGAGGAGGACTTTGTGAATTGATATAGGACATATGGGTTAATGCTGAACTGTGGGCTTGGGCTGCACTGGGTTGGGATGTTTTCTTGATGAACACTTAACCTTTATATAAAACTCTCTCTTTTACATGAGTTTCTGTGGATTTGTTTTTCTAATGTACTCAGACTAACACACAACTTGACATCTATCTTTATACGTGTAGTACCTGTTCTAGTAATTAATGAGTGATCCTCCTTGCCCAAACATGTTCTATTTGCAGTCTTCACCTGGAAAATTTATTCTACCAGTTTCTCAATTTGAAAATTGGAAATAAAATTATTTTATGACACAGCTGTCCACACATTGCCTTTAGGAAAAACAATACTGACCATCAAAAGATATGTAAGTTGAAGTTATTGTATTCTCTCAACAACTCCCCTAGAATTTTGGCCTGAGCTGCCATCATCACTTAGGTCATAGGAATAGGCTCCAGTACGTCTTCAATTTCTACTCTGATCCTGTAATACACATTTTGCACACAGCAGGAAAGACTCGTTTGAAATACAAGCCTAAAACTTCACAGCCCAAACCCACACGGTGGTGTCTCAGATGACAAGACTCAGAGCCTGCTTCTGAAAATGCTACTAAGCAGTTCTTTTCTGAAACACATAGGGGGCCGTGAGCTGCCACCAACTAGATGATAACCAGCAACATGACATTTTGAGTTGCCTGATAACCTACAAATGTCCATATGCACACCACATAATTTTAGTGTCTGAGAGTGCACGGTGGGTAAGTGTTCAGGTGCTAACTGAAAAGTGAGCAATTTGAACTCACCCGACCTCTACCAGGCAGAGATGGTAGGACACATGCGTAAAGATTACAGCCTTAGGACATGATGAGGCAGTTATCTTATGACCCATGGGGTTCCTATGAGTTGGAATTCCCATTGCAGGAATGGATTTGGACCCTGTTCCTCGTGCACTGCTTCCAATCACTGCTGTGCTGTGGTTGATGGCTAACTGGGTGGTGGGTGATTGAGGACCACTTTCAATATGTGAGTGTTAAATTAGGGTACAGTGACAGTTGTAGAGCACAGAATAACAATTTCAAAATAAGTTGAAAGAGAAAATCTATATCAACATTGGCTTGCCACACCTGACCTTACCTTTACTGTATGTCTTTGTATATGTTGATTTTTAATAACAAAATTATTTACATAAATAAATATAAATTATTTATATATATAAAACCCCCAAACAAATGGTCGTTGATTTGTTTCTGAGTCCTATTGACCCTCCATGGTATTTCTGACTCTGCAAATCTTGAGCAGAGCTGGCAGCCTCGTCTTTCTCCTGACAGATTGGTTGGATTGGAGCAGTAATCACATAGTGAACAGCCCAATGCCTGACCCATGGCATCACCAATGCTCCTTAAACAAATAAACCAGAAACCTCTCATGCCATCATGTGAATTCTGACTTGTGGTGATCCTGTCAGTCAGGGTGGAATTTGCCCTGTGTGTTTCTGAGACGCGAGCTCTGTACAGAATTAAAAAGCCTCGCCTTACTCTGTGGAGTGGTTGGTGGTTTCAAACTGCTGACCCTGCAGCCCAGGGCTCCTCACTTCATGTTAACACAAATTCCAAAACAAACACTGCCATCAAGTCAAGTGTAATTCATTCCAAACCCATCAGAGAGTGGATTTCTGAGGTTGTAACTGTTGATGGGGCAGAAAGCCGCAGCTTTCTCAGAGTGGCTGTTGGGGTTGAACTGCTGACCTAGAACCACCAGAGCTCTGAGCTATGTTAATGGTAAACTTTTTTTGCTAAGGTTTACTGTTGTTGTAATACTTCCATTGATTTCAAAAGAAGGTTTATATGATCATAAAATGATGTTTAGTTCTTTCATGTGGATTTATGCTATTAACTCAAATAAAATACTATGATACAGCATTAAAATATACTAATGATTTTTAATTTGGTGTTACACTTGTATAAAAGTTATAAGCATACCAAAAATCTAAACACAGAGCCAACAGCTGATTCTGGCAGATATTGGCTCTGTAAGATAATCCTTCATTCACTGCTATTGAGTTGATGTCGAATTATAGCGACCCCGTAGCACAAGACAGAACTGTCCCTGTGAGTTTCCAAGACTGTTTCTCTCCGTGGGAGGAGAAAGCCCATCTTCCTTTCTCAGAGCAGCTGGTGGTCTCAGGCTGCTCACCCTGCAGTTAGCAGCCAGATGTGCAACCACTGCAGCACAGCCCCATAAAGTTTCTGAGAAGATCAGTCTTCATGGGTACAGACTGCCACATCTTTCTTGACACTTACGTGGCCTCCAACTTCTGGTTTCTGGTTAGTGCTGAATTCTGTGTTCTTTTTCCTTCTTTTTGTAAATCATTTTATTAGGGGCATATACAAGTTGTATCATAATCCATATATACAACAATTGTGCAAAGCATGTTTGTACATTTGTTGCCCTCATCATTCTTAAAACATTTGGTCTCCACATCAGCCCCTGGCATAAGCTCCTGATTTTTCCCTCTCCTTCTCCACTGCCCCTTCTTCTTGAACCCTTGATAATTTATAAATTATTGTTTTGTCAAATATTACACCATCCAACTTCTCCCTTCAAAAATTTTCTGTAGTTCATCCCCAGGGAGGAGGTTATATGTAGATCCATAAAATCAGTTCCCCCTCTCTACCCCACCCTCCTGGTGCTGCCACTCTCACCACTGGTCCTCAAGGAATCATCTGCCCTGGATTCTCTGTGTTTCCCATTCCTATCTGTACCAGTGTACATCCTCTGGTCTAGTCAGATTTGTGAGGTAGAATTGGGATCATGACAGTTGGAGGAGAGGAAACATTTAGAAACTAGAGGAAAGTTGTATGTTTCATCGTTGCTACAGTGCACCCTGACTAACTTGTCTCTTCCCCACAACCCTTACTTAAGGGCACGTCCAATTGCCTATAGATGGTCTTTGGGTCTCTACTCTGCACTGCCCCTCATTCACAATGATATGATATTTGAGTCTGATGATATCTGATACCTGATTCCTTCCACACCTCGTGATCACAGAGGCTAGTGTACTTCTTCCATATGGCTTTGTTGCTTCTCAGCTAGATGCCTACTTGATTACCTTCAAGCCTTTAAGACCCCAGACTCTCTATCTTTTGATAGCTGAGCACCATCAGCTTACTTCAACACATTTGCTTAAGAGCCTGCTTTGTCTTCAGTGATTATGTTGGGAGGGTGAACATCACACAAAGCCAGGTTGTTAGAACAAAATATTCTTGCATTGACAGAGGGCTTGAGTGGAGGCCGAATGTCCATCTGATGGCTGTGTGAGTTAGTTTATTGTGCCAACCTGGCCAATTAACACATGAAGTGTTAATTGAAGGGCGGAGAGATATATGGTTTGGTGAGCCTCGCCTTTTGAGTTCTCAGGTCTCTGGCTTTCTGATGGTCGCACCAGGGTGAAGTTGCCTTGGCCAGTTCCCTGCTCTAGCAAGTGGGGCTCCTTTTCTGCAGGACGTCCCCGAGGAGAAGCCTCATGGACCTACCCTGATGCAGCACTGGGTGCTGGAGCAGCCACATGGAGACCCCTGCCAACGCTGAGATGCTTACACGTTCCCTGACTCGGCTTTCCTCCTGCAGTAGGCATTATTGTGTCAGATTTGTGAGATGGCGGAGGATTTTGTGGATTGGTGTTGGGCATATGGGTTAATGGATTAATGTTGGGACTTGTGGACTTTGGTAGCACTGTGTTGGGATGTTTTCTTGAGGCACACTTAACCTTTACATAAAACTCTCTCTTACACATGAGTTTCTGTGTATTTGTTTATCTAAAATACCCACACCCAGACTAACACACCATTCACCATCAGCTTTCTTCACCATATTTGTTTATGCACACAATTGTCTTCAGCGATCACACTGGGGAGGTGAGCACACAATTTTGATTTTTGTTGTTGTTGTTGTTCTTTGATGCCTGATAACTGATCTCTTCGTAACCTCGTGATCACGCAAGCTGGTGTGCGACTTCCGTGTGGGCTTTGGTGCTTCTCAGCTAGATGGCTGCTTGTTTGCCTTCAAGCATTTAAAATCAAGATGCTATATCTTTTGATAGCCGGCCACCATCAGCTTTCTTCTATACATTTACTTATGCACCACTTTGTCTTCAGTGATTGTGTCAGAAGGTGAGCATCCTGGAATGCCAGTTTAATAGAACAAAGCATTATTGCATTGAGGGAGTACTTGAGTGGAGGGCCAATGTCCATCTGCTACCTTAATACTAAACGTATACATATATGCACATAGATCTATTTCCACATCCTTATATATAAATGTATTTACATATGTACATGCTTTTATTTAGACCTCTCTTTATTTCCTTTGCCTCCTAGCTCTTTCCTCTATTTCTATTTACTTTCCTCTTGCCCCACTATCAGGTTCATCCTTCATTTGGGGTCAGTAATTCCTCTCAGTTACAATTCCCTTGGTCACACCCTACCAGGCCTCCTACAGCCTCCTCACTACCAATTTGGATCATTTTGTTGTTACCTTGTCCCTGGATTTGTTAACACCACTTCCTTTCCCACCACCTCCCCTTCTCCGATATTCCCCCGGAAATGATGGTCCTCTTGTTTTCTCCTCCAAATTGTTCATTCAGCCTATCTTATTTAGACAGACCTGCGGAGATAATAACATGCACAAACAAGACAGAGTAAAATCAAGCAACAAAAGAAAATAAAACAAAACCAACAAGCCAATGACAAAACAAAACAAAACTTAGCAACATAGGAAAAGCTTTTAATTTGTTCAAGGACTGTTTGTTGGTCTTTAGGAGTGTTTTCCAGTCGAGTCTGATGAGGAACTGAGCCCTGGCCCCAAAGTCTATATTTGGAATTCCCTGAGGACTTCATTGCTCTGGTCCCCTTGTTCTTCTGTTGTATGCCTTTAGTGTTTTGCCTTGGTTTGGTTAGATCTGATGGGGCAGAATTCCCACACTCTGTCTCCAGTGTTGTCCCCTGTAGGCTTATGGGTCAGTGAGGGATGTCATGTCCCATGGTAGGGTCAGTAGTGCTGAATTCTTAACCATTGCCCACCCATGTTCCAAGTATAAGAATAAGGCTCTTTGCTTGTAATGTTTACCCATGCATTACTAAAATTATGTCAAAACTGAATTTTATTATATTCTCCCTTTAAAAGTGTTATGCATGTTATTCAAAATATTTAAAGGGTTCTCTATTCCTTAAAAAAGCATATGTAGTAGAAAAAGACTTTTAACTAAATTGTATATGAACTTTGGAATATAAAAATAAAACAAGATTTAACCATAAGGACGGTGATCTAGATAGTGTATAAGATTCTCAGCAAGACAATTATTATTGTCTAATGCTAGATCATCACTGCCATATAAGAGATCTTGTTCCTCTTAATGCTTTTAAAACTATTCTTTCCCAACTAAGAAAGCTTCCTCTGCTCATTTACATAGATAAGAAGATCCCTTTTCCACAGAAAGTCATGATTTGATTCATGACTGGGGTAAATGCAGTGCAAAGTTATCACCGCCTCTACTAATTCATGCTCTGGAAGGCCTTTGCCTTGACTGTGGGCGGGGCTTGTCCTTTTTTATCAGTAACTGAAACCAGTGAAGGGAGATGCACTTCCGTCATTATCTTACATCCAATGGCAATAGCTACCCGCCTCACTGTCCCTGTCGAGATGGCTCTGATGAAGTACTGTGTGACCTGACATGTCCCTTTGAAACACACAGGCACGTGCCTCCTCTGAGGACAAACCTGGCTGGGGACAACCTTGTCTGGGATGAGTGGCCCCCAGCTTAGCTGTGCTCCCATCCTAACTGCGCTAAGTATCTCAGTGAGCAAATCCTTTGGGACGTTGGGGACGAGGATGGCCATTGAACTCTGGAGCTCAAGCACAAGTCTGGGTGTCTGTGCATTGCTATGACATCTGTATAAATACCTAACGGGCTCACTAGGAAGGGATGCTTCTCTGTAGACCGTGTTCTATCCCCAGAGCTCATCACGGAAGCAAGCGTGTCCCTCCCACAGCCAGGCTGCATGTTGCCAGACACGGGACGTGATCAGTCTGTAAAGTAAATTCCGACCGAAAGAGAGAAGACTATGAGCTCGCTCCTGAATGCCATCTTTTCATTTACCAGAAAAACGGTAAGTTTTCAACGCTGACTAGAGCATTTCTGTTTCTTGCCTCCCATCAAAGGGCTGTTTCTGTACAATTTTCCTGCACAGCCCCTTTGCTAGAGCAGTTGCCTCCATCTCATTTGTTCTCCCTCTTAAGCAACCTGAAAGTTCAGGAGCGTATTTCCCCCAGTGAGAGGGTGTTTCTGTTCTTTCAGAACCTCTGCCTTCCACTTTTTTTCAGGGCTGCTTAGAGGCCAACTGCGATGAAACAAAACAAAACAAAACAAAAAGTGAGAGTAGGCAGGGAAGCAAATGCCTTCTGTGATCAAAATCAATTTGACAAAGTATCTTTCCACCAGATTCTCTTTTTTGTTTATTTAATTATTTTGTGGAGGAGAGGAGCAGGGTTTAAATTTTGGAAACATGTGGGGATGTATAAGTTAATATAAATGGTGGGGGTTCAGGATTCACCGTCGTTGCTTATGCACAAAATACACCCCACTTTTAGAGTTGTAGGAAAGGGTAACAAGGGACATGGAAAAGGGTAAGAAAACTTTATTTCTCCTTTATTTCTACCCCTTACCTCTCCTCACTAATATATTTCAACTACATTGAGGAGCTTGTAAAAATTGTTGGAAAAATTGGATTAAAAGATATTGACATATGTCTATAAACTTTGACATCCCCTCATATAAATATCTTCGGGTCTCTTTGTGACCCATCGATGACAGTACTAGCGGCTTTTTTCTTTACTCATTGATCATTTCAGGGTTTGAGTTGAAGCTAATTTGATGGCTCCAGTCTCATGAACTGAAAGAACTGGGAAAATCGAGCCTTGAGTTGTAATATTGAAGGAATCTAAGGAAACAATATTGTACAACGTAAGAAGCATCAGAAGAAGATGTTAAAGAAGATATTCCTTTGAAATTCAAAGTACCTCTAGCCTACATCTGGACAATGAAAAACAAAGACCACCAAAAATGGACGCCTTTGAATTATGGTGTTAGTGCACAATATTAAATATCTTATGGACTGCAATAAGAATAATCAGATCTGTCTGGATAAAAGTAGTTAGAATGCTCCGTAGAAACAAGGATGATGAGACTTCATCTTAGCGTACATTAGACATGTTTTCAGGAGAGTTTAGATCCTGGGAAAGGGCATCATGCTTAGTAAAGCAAGAGTCAGTCACAAAGAAGAAGAGCCTCAATAAGGGACTCAAACATAATAATTCCGACGATTAGGAAATATTTTGTTCCATTGTACACAGAATTGACATGAGTCAGAGCTGGCGCCATGGATTTTGACATCATTATCATTATCTTAAAAAATCTACTAAAAATATAATGCAATCTTGTAGTTGCATCCTGTCTCATTGCTCAAATCCTGCCTTATTAACATCTTGAGATGTGGGTTTACAAAGCACAGCTAATTATATCGATTCAAATTTGGAGGATAATTTCATAATAGAGAAAGTTGAAGTCCACAGAGGTTGACAAATATTTTGTGGAATCACAATTAAATCTTTAACACTTCTATTGACAGTTGTAAAGATGTTTAATGAGTAAAAGGGAGAAACATCAATACAAATATGAAAAAGGATCACTGTCACTACTAGGGGCCCTTGAAGAGGGGAAAGTGGTAATAAAGTAAGTTCTTTAAAGATTAAATGCTGACATAGTAAAAACCAAAGAAATAAGAGTATTTGGATGAGTGTAATGGCATCAGCACTTCAATGGAGATGAACAGACACATTTCAGGAGAATGGATCAGTATGAAACCTCCAACTTAATCAGACTCAATTATTGTAGAAAATCTGGATAAGGAAACTGAAGGTCATAAACGCCAGGCTATAACGTTATAATATATTCTCTGGGCAATGTACAAAATTTAGAGGCACAAAAATAAATGCAAGCGCACCTTCTATTTATATTTATTCACACCTATTGACATACGCATTAAATATTGGACTGCAGATCAAATTCATTTTTCCTTCATTTTATCCAATGTCTTATCTTCACACATATATGTGGCAATTGAAAATATAATGTCTTTGGTTATAGACATATAAATAACAATGTATAGGTTAAGTTCACAGGTAAAGGGGTTCCTATTCAATCATAAATTTGAGAAAAGAGATAAATTCAAGAGAGATATTAATAGTTGTTCTTGTCCTATGCCAACTCAAAGCATTATTAGAGATAATTTTGTGCTCCTTAAAGATAAGTTTGTGACTACTAGCGGATATGCCCATGGTTATATCCCAATTTGGAAATAGATCCTTGAGTTATTTTAATGAGGCAGAACTCCAATAGCATGGGTGTTGAGCCTTTTGTGATATAAAATAAATTAAACAAGCAAGTTAAAAGAGATGCCAAGCAAGGATGATCACTTAGGAACAAGTAATGACTGTCATTAGATTGGGTAGAGTTGTCAAATTTTCCATAGAACTGAAACCCTAAAATTGGACTTCTACCATGTGTTTGTTAAATAAATACATATCTGTTAATCCATCCTCTTGTCTTATTTCGGCTACAGTAACATAGATAACTAAGGCAAGCATCATTCAGATATATGTTTGTCAGGGATGTTAGTAAACTACAGCACTACAGGCATAGGTAATGCTGCCAAAATAGATTGTTTATAAAGAAAGTGTCACTCAAGATCATGAAGTGCCAGAAGTAATAGATGCAAAAGTGAATGAACAGAACTAGCATGACTTTCTTATAGAAGGTACTCTCCAATGCCTGGTGCCTGTTTATTAGTGCCTAATTATGGTGGAATAGTGCCGTTCAGATTACAAAGCACATATATACTATCAATAATTCACGATATACACATATAATCATGTATGTATATGAATACAAACTTTAATAATTTATTATAATTTGGAGTAAGATAGCACAGATATTGATTTTTCATATAACAAGAACAAATGCCAAAGCCAAATGATAGAACAACCGCTGGAATTTCAATTTTTGTAAGAATAAAAATTTGTGAAGATTATTTATTGATTTCATTGCACAAATAAAAAAGAGTAGGTCCAATTTGTCAATTTCTGAATCAATAGTTAAATCCAAGAGAAACTTAAGTGTGGACGGCTTTATGTAGATTGCTGAGGCATTCCGATGCAAACCACAGACAGTTGGATGTAACAGAACACAAAATAAAGCTAACCGATTCAAAGCTTAATTGACTGATTGTACTAAGACGTCATTTTTTTCTCCTCTCTTCAGATTAAAAATTGTCAACAATATTTCACCTGCAGTTGCTGATATGGTGATGAATAACAGTGTGACTGAATTTATTTTGTTTGGGTTGACACAGGATCCTGAAAAGCAGAAAGTAATTTTTGGGGTCTTCTTGATTCTTTACCTTTGGACTCTGCTGGGAAACTTTCTCATTGTGTTGACTATTAAGACAAGTGTGACCCTCGGGAGCCCAATGTACTTCTTCCTTTTCTACCTGTCCTTTGCCGATGCCTGCTTTTCTACAACGACTGCGCCAAGATTGATTGTGGATGCTCTATCTCAGAAGAAGACGATTTCCTATAACGAGTGTATGACTCAGGTCTTTGCAGCCCATTTTTTTGGCTGCATGGAGATTTTTGTGCTCATTCTCATGGCTTTCGATCGCTATGTGGCCATTTGCAAACCCCTCCGGTACACAACCATCATGAACCGCCGTGTCTGTGGCGTGCTGGTGATTCTGGCCTGGGCGGGATCTTGTATCCATTCTTCAGCACAGATTTTCCTGGCTTTGAATTTGCCCTTCTGTGGTCCCAATGTGATTGATCACTATTTCTGTGACTTGCAGCCCTTGTTGAAACTCGCCTGCATGGACACTTATGAGATAAATTTGCTTGTTGTTTCCAATAGTGGGGCCATATGCATGATCTGTTTCATACTATTGCTTATATCATATGCTGTCATTTTGTACTCCCTGCGAAACCACAGTGCAGAAGGGCGGCGAAAAGCTCTTTCCACCTGCACCTCCCATTTTATTGTGGTTGTCATATTTTTCGGTCCATGTATCTTCATATATACACGTCCACCAATGACATTTCCAGTAGACAAGATGGTGGCTGTGTTTTATACAATTGGGACACCCTTGCTGAACCCCCTGATCTATACACTGAGGAATGCAGAAGTGAAAAATGCCATGAAAAAGCTATGGTGTTGTAAATTGTGACTTTATTTGATAAGTTAATGTATGGTGGGAACTTAATTTACATTTCCATAACATCTTAGTTTTGGTTATGTGGACAGGAAAGGTAAAATATTCCCATCTGTAAATAATTAATGTAGGTGGACATGTACCTTGGTTACACTCACACTTCAGATTCTGTGAAGATTGCATCGAACTGTGATTACCTCAAGGAACCCTGGTGACAGCAGAGAGGAGACTCACCGACCCGGGTCACGAGGTCAGCATTAGCTACTGAAATGCACCCGCTTTTGCACGGAGAGAGATGTGGCTGCAAGCTCTTATGAAGAGTTTAAGTTTTCTGATCCCCAAAGGAAACACTTCAACTCTGTTCTGTAGTTGCTATGAGGAAGAACGGACTCCATGACAGAGGGTATTGGTTTGGTATGATCACTTAAAGCTGACAGCCCTTTCTTTTTTTAAAATCATTTTTTTGAAGCTCTTACAGCTCTTATACCAATCCATACATCAATTGTCTCAAGCACATTTGAACATATATTGCTATCATCGTTTTATAAACATATTATTTTTGCTTGAGCTCTTGTGGAGAAGGAGGAAAACAGAGCTTGTAACCCTTTCTGACAAACGAGAATGACCCTTCCTTGAGTTCTTTTTATAGCCAATAATCTTTAGCTGGGAAATTCAATCCCTGTAGAAGTTCTTTGAAAAAAAATGTACTCACTGATGGCAGAATGAATGCATGTATGTGTTTGTTCACCAAATTTTTTTCTGAATCTTACTTTATTACTTTGTAAATTTGGCTAACATGAGTTAATTCATTAAAATAAACTAGAAATTTATAGTATCAAGGTTGTTTTGCCAATATGAGAAGTTGATGAAGCATTCTAGGAGATGGTAATTTGGAAATCTGTGTTTGAACCTGCTTCCCTGAAAAATCCTACATGGATATTACTAAGTCAGCTAGTTTCTCTTTCTGCCTAGGAGTTCTTATCTCAGTTCCATGTACACACTAATGAAGAGGATCACATGCTAGTCTACTAGAATTCACTGAAAACCACGTTCACGCTCATTGAATTAATGCAGACTCAGCAACTCTATAGAACAGGGTAAAACTCTCCCCAAGAGTTTTAGAGACTGTGTTTTTTTTATGGGAGTAGAAAGGCCCATATTTCTTCTGGGGTTTCTAACTACTGCCCTTGCTGACTGCAGCCTCCCTTCTAACCACTAAGCCACCAGAGGTGTACCGGGCTGTAAGAAGAGTACTGTGAAAGATGCCCTTACAGCATGAATGTGTACATGTATGTGCAAGTACACGAATGCATTTCATTTAACTGGAATCTTTAGTTATGAATCCTGTTGGCATCATTGAAAACCAAAGTATGAGGATGATGCCAGCCCATTGACAGGCTAGGCAGTGCCAAACACATGACACTTCACAGAAACAGACTGAAATACACAAACACACTCATGCACAAAACCGAGTACTGGCATAAAAGGGAGGCATGCATGCCTCTATTCCTATGGTGAGCTAAGGGGTGGGGCTCGTTCCAGAGAGACTTTACAAAGCTATTCCCACAAACCATTCTTCTACTTTGTACTCAGACTAGGTTCATACCCTTTACCCAGTTATGAGGATTCATGTAATCGTCATTGTCTTTGCTCGGGAAACTGGTATGGGATTTGGACCACAGTTTGTACTGTCATTTCTATTGTGCACTACCAATACCTTTTCACAATGACAAGGGCTAAATGGGAATTTCTACCATTGCTGGAGTTTGTTCCTTACTCTGATTTCAGACACACTTGTTTGCACACATACTAAGGCACACTTTATAGCAAAATTTGTACAACTAAATTTTATCTGTGAGCAGCAAAAACTACAAAAATAATTATATCCTTTAGATCTAATAATGCTGCTCTTGAAGTGAGAGATGAGGGTGGAGTTTCAAGAAGGCAAGAGAGGACAGGAGATGCAGGATGAGGCTCGTGGCATCTCAAGGGGCCTCCAGGGGATGAAAATTGCCTCAGATAACACTGTCAGGGAGGTGACACTACAATGACTGTATATAAAAATTGTGTGCAACGTTTTAGTGGAATTTATTATTTTAAATTAAAAACATCCCTATGATTGTTACAAACAAAAATATTGCTGTAAACTAGTTTATATATATCTTCATATGTATACGTGTACCTACCAGGCTAAAACTCTATGCTAATTCCCCTTTAAACATTCCCCTTTAAACAGCTGTCATTTTAACTAATTAAAAGGATATTTGAAAGTATGTCTGCATGTGTTCATGTCTGTTGGTTCAGTTGTTGCTAGTGTTTTCAAAGTTTGTCATTTATTCAAATATTTTAATGTGTTAGGTAAAATATTGTGTTAATTAATATTTATAAACCCATGTCAATTTTTATATAATGAAATAACATGTAAAGGAAAAGAAGGATAAATATTCAAAAATTAGTGACTAATGTTTGTATTCAATGTAGAAAGATTTTACAAAGTAATTTTGTTAGTATTCATTTCATCTAAGAAGCATAATACTTAGACAATTTACAACTATAACCATCACATATTATTTTGTACTTGATCTCAGTAATAAATATTACTAAGCAGTCCATGTATCTAAATGGTAATCAAAGTCAATTTCGGTTTCTCCACCTATTCATTTGAATGTGAGGCCTCTTGAACAACAAATTCAAGATCCTGGTAGTAAATTTACTAGGGTGTCAACACACAACATGGTGAGTTGCAGTTGAAGGGATTTGTCCACTAATCACTTTAAATAACTGGGTCACTCTGGGCTTTATGGAATCCAAGAGAAGAACATAGAGCCCCAAGGTTTTTTGGAATAGTGTACAGTTCTCTCCTCCCTACACCACTCCACCGTGAGTCAGATGAAAGGATCAGAGAAGGAATAGCAGTCATGCCCTAGGTTCTAAAAGTATCCAGGACCCCCAGCCTGGGAAAGAGAAATATTGAACACATGTTCATTAAAAAATAAAATATTTGGGGTAGAAAAACATTGCACACATGTTCATTAAAATATTACTTACATGTACACTAAAACACATACCTGTTCATATACCCATAACACATTGCATGCATGTTCATAATAGCTCATTGTATATGTGTTCATTAATAGTTAAATAGTAGAATATTGTACATATGTTCATTGAAATATTGCATGCATGTTCATTAAAATATCTGTTAATAAAAAGCATATTGGATGAATTCTGAGCAAAGACTATGTAATAATTAAATTATTTATAAGGCATGCATAATAAAGCCAAATAATTGATAGATTTCAATACTCAAAGTCTTTTAGGTCCTTCATCCTTAAACCATATTTTGGGGCCAAATACATGTGAACATGTTTGTAATTCAAAAACACTAAGAATGATTTTAGGATCCTATAGTTTTGTGTTTCAAAAAAAAGAAGAAGAAATCATGTAAAATGGGACCTTTTTCCAAAAGGAAATATTTTCAAACATGCCTAGATTTTTGTGCCATGCATCTCACCACAAGAATAGACATTTGACACGCTTTTAAGATATTGTAGATATTATTCTCTATTCTCTATGTGACTCTAGCTTATTGGTTTGATTCATGTATTGTTAAATACCATATATATTATATGTAATATATAATGGAAATGCATATGGCACATGTATATGTGTCTATGTGTGTGTATACAGATGTGGCTGTTGTAGTTAGCTGCCTTTGAATTGGTTCTGAGTCATAGCAACAAGACAAAATACTTCCCAGTCTCATGTACTGTTGTCATGTTTTTAGGAGATACCAATCCCAGGAGAAGGGCATCATGCTTAATGAATTGTGGGGGCAGCAAGAAAGAGGAAGACTCTTGACAAAATGGATTGACACAGCGGCTGCAACAATGGGCTCAAACCAAAGAACGATCGTGAGGATGGCGCAAGACCAGTGTTTTCTTCTGTTGCGCATAGGGTCACTGTGAGTCAGAGCCTACTCCATGGCCCCTGAAAATGACAATAACCTGTCTTCAAAAACAGAATTATATCTCCCTTTATTTAACTTGTATTTGTGAAGATGTTTACCATTCTTTATAATAACTTTACACATTTTGTTGTTTACATACTTTATATCTGCCTTTATATACTGCTATATATGTACTTTGCATGATATAAAAAAAATTAGTAAAAAATTCAACTTCAGAAAGCAAAACTGTGGCAAGCATTTACTGTGTCTCAAAGTGAAAAAACTGAGGGGGTGAAGCCCTGAACTGAAAGGTTGTATGATTCCATGGACCAAAATAAATTTGGATGACCCAGGACATACAAGTAATATAAGCAGTCACTGGAAAAATCATTTCAAGAGATAGTATGTGATCAAGGATTCATGGTATGGAATTAATTAGTCCAGGATGCAGTGAAGGCATTGGTAAAAGACAAGGAACCAGGAATTGACCAATCGAGATGTTTCAAAACATAGATGGGCTTGAGGCTATACCAACAAATTGGGGGTGAAACTACCTAACAAATCAACTGAAGAGATTTGTATAGGTTCTCAATCCAAGCACAGAGAACCCAAAGTCAAACAGAAATTATCAAACAGTATCACTAACATGATATGAAAGTAAAATTTAGGTAAAGCTAATTCAAAATGGTTGCTCCAGTACAGTGACCAAGAGTCCAAATACAATTCAGAACCTCACTGGTGAAACCAGATGTCTCTAGGCTGAAAGCAAAGAATATCAGAAAGACATTTCCCTGTGTTGCATTGAGAAATAAAAGGCATCAACCTTGTGCATCATAAAAAGTTATGGATACTCCTGTGACTAACGGAAATACCAGAACACTGAAATATACTCATGCAGAACCTATGTGTAGAACAAGAGACCGTGGTTCCAACAGAACAAAGGAATGTTCTTGGGAATAATATTCAGAAGGGTGTGCATCAGGAGAGTATACTTTCATTATACTTATATGCCGAGCAAATACAAGAAGCAGGGCAACATGTAGAAAAGCATGGTGTCAGGATTAGAGGAAGACTCATTAACAACATGAATTATGCAGATAACAAGACTCTGCTTGCTTAAAGGCAAGAGGACTTGAAGTGCTTAGTGATGAAGGTGAACGAGTATAGCATTTAGTTTAGCTAATACGTAATTAGAATGCAAACACAATCCTGAATAACTAACCCAATAGCTATTATTGTCAATGGAGACAATATTGACATTGTCAAGGGTTGTATTTTACTTGGCTCCACAATCAATGTCCATGGAAGCAGTGGTCAGGAAAGAAAATGATGTATTGCATAGGGTCAATCGGCTTGAAATGGTCTCTTAAAGTGCTAAAAGACCAAACTGTTCCTTTGAATATAAACCGATATGGGCATATGAATGCTATATTTATCCCTAAAATCTGATTTTAGGGGACACATTTGGATAGATGTACATTCATATAAAGCCACATCAGACCAGGCTGAATTGTGGAGGATATTTAAGGATGTCGGGACTTGCTCCATTTCAAGAGGCCATACTCCTGTGACCCCTTAAAGTTTTCACGTACACTGACTTTGCTCATTGGTTTTCTTTGGCTGTCTTCAGTCTGCATTAGACCACGTTAGAACCTTCAGTATAGTATATCCAAACTCACTGCCACGGAGTCAGTTCTGGCTGAAAGCATCTTATATGACAAAATAAAATTGCTCCTTTAAGTTTCCAAGGTAGTAAATCTTTACAGAAGAAAACCTAATTTTTCTTCTGAGGCGTGGCTAGTGGATTTGAACTATTGACCTGTGGTTAGTATCCCATAATGTTTCCCACCCACCATGCCACCAGATTGCCTTCATAGAAATCACGGTAAATAATAACAAAGAATTAAAAAAACAAAACCCCATTTCACTGAGCTGATACTTACTTCTGGCAACCATATGTGTGTCAGAGAAGAACTGTGATCCATACATAGAGTTTCAGTCACTGCGACCTTTAGGAAGGTGAATGACTGACTTCCAAAGTGCTTCTGGGTAGATGCAACCTGCCAGTCGCTGAGTTCATAGGAAATTGTTTAACTGTTTGTCTACTGTAATAAATGATGACCTTGTCTTGTTACTAAATGTTATGTAGTATTTTGCAGTTAAATTTGATGTTGTTTTTATGTTACTGAAAGTATCAAGTTAAATAAATTATTTTTACATTTACTATGATGTGCTTTTACCACAATTCAGACTAATATATACTAAATCTCAGTTTGCATCTTAGAATTGATTGTATATTCCTAACACATATTTTATTAACAGAAAATTCTAGTGACAAGAATTAGTGAAACAAAGTTATGCCAGAGAGCAGAATATATATATAGATGATAGATAGATAGAGATATCACTAAATGATAAAACAACATAATTAAATCTTATTTTATTAAATCTCATATATTACACATACACAACGTTATGGAATTTACACTAGATTTTCCCAAGTGCGTACACAATATGATTATAATATAATGAAGCTCATCTAAGGTATTTACAATGGTCAAAGTTATCCTATTATGATAACATATTTTCAATAATGATGAAAAGTGGGAAAGTAAATACATCTAAAGTTAATGTAGGTACTTTGAAATAATTTAAGAAAAGTATTATAAAGTCTATATTATAATTGAAAATTAAAGATATACACTCATAAACATAAAGCAATCTCGATAAGCTTTGTACACCATAGTGTTCAATAACGCTACACTATAAAATTAGGGATTTTTAATTTAATTTGAATTGGAGTAGAATACAGCAAGCAAAACACATGCTACTGTCAAGTCCATTTTGACACACAATGACCGCATACAGGGGAGTAGAACAGCCTCTCTGGATTTCAGAGACTGTGCACCTTTACAGCAGTAGAAAGCCTTGTCTTCCTGCTGAGAATTTGAGTAGGTAATAATAAAATCCATGCTGTTTCAGAGAAGGCCTGAACTTTCTATATGTATACACTACATTTTCTCATCTGTCTACCTTCCTGACATTCCGTCTGGTTAATCTTCACTTTAATGGTGATATTCCAACCAGTGTGTTTTGTCCTTGTGTTATATTTCCTAGAAAATGCCATGGTAGCTCCTGCCTTAGGATAACTCTATGTATTTTCTCCCCCTACAATCTTTATCCAGCTAATCCTCACGTTGATATTTCTTTCTGATTATTTTTGTCAGTTATCAAAGTGCTTATCATTATTATTTGAAGCCTGGTACATAATAGGTTGTATGGTGGGCAGGTAACTACAAAGTCAGCCCTTCAAATCCTCCAGCTGCTCAATGGAAAAAGAGTGAGGTTGAACAGCTACCGTAACTTCACAGCCTTGACAATCCTATGTGGGGTCACTACGAGGTGGAATCAGCTGAATTGCAATGATTTATCATGATTATGAGTCATACTAATTAATCCATTTAATCTGTCTTTCTAATTAATCCATTTAATCTCTTTCATAAGTAAATGTCAGGATATTGAAAAATCAACTTGAAATGTAACTTGCACATAGAAATGCTTCTCCCAGAAATAGACATAGCACTCCAGTTAAAAAAATTTTTTTTCAGTGCTTTATTTTGTTGGTTTGGTTTTTAACTCCTTCACATTTTGCAAAAATACAACAACAAGAAAACAAACTTGAATTAGCAAAACTGCTTGTGCTGTGCTCAGCAGAAAACCAGTTTAATAGTGCCTTAAATAATAATAAAATACTATTTTCTCATAAGTAAGATATTAGAGACAGGGCCATTCCAGGACTGGTTAATTAATTCAAGGACTTATAATTAGGGACGCACCATCTATAATTCATAAAAACTTGGCTTGGTTCTTGAGTTGGTCGCTCTTGACGCTAAAGAGAGTTGCAGCAGCTTCAGGTAGCAGCCACAAACACAGATATACCTAGGAGTAACAACGATACCTTCTGACAACAGACTTTTAAAAATTACTTTATTGGGTACTCATACAACCCATCACAATCCATACATACATCCATTGTGTCAAGCAACTTTGTCCATGTGTAGCCAGCATCTTTCTCAAAACATTTTCTTTCTACTTGAGTCTTTGGTATCAGTTCATTTCCCCCTTCCCCCTCCATCCCATGATAATGTGTAATTGTTATTTTCATATCTTACATCATCTGCTGTCTCCCTTTGCCCACTTTTCTGTTGTCTGTCCTCCTGGCAGGGGGATATATGTTGATCATTGTGATCAGTTCCCCCTTTCTTACTTCACCTTACCCTTACCCTCCTGATTTCCCTACTCCCATTATTGCTCCTGAGGGGTTTATCTGTCCTGGATTCTGTATTTCCAGCTCTTATCTGTACTAGTGTACATGCTCTGGTCTAGCCAGATTTGTAAAGTAGAATTTGAGCCTTGACAGTGGGAGGGGGGGCATTTTGGGTGGGAGGAAGCATCAAAAACTAGAGGAAATTTGTATGTTTCTTCAGTGTTATTGTGCACCCCGACTCACTCATCTCTTCCTTGTGACCCTTCTGTAAGGGGATGTCCAATTGTCTATATCCCGGCGTGGAGGAGGGAACCGGTGGAGAGGTCTGGGAGGCTGGCCCCAGCACCATAAATTAAGTGGATTCCTGTCCCTCCCCCGAAAAGAATTTGTTCCAAAGGACGACATTGACTCTGCAGCTATGGGAGATGGACATATTTGATCAGAGCACACGGGAGCGGATGAAGGGGCAGGAGGAGAGAGTGGAGCACAGCCTGGCCCACCAGGCCGTGAGGATGATGTTCCTGAGTAGAGCAGCCAGTCCAAAGAGAGAACAACATGGCTGGCCCTACTATGAGACATGATGCCCCTCAGTGACTAAGGGCGATACAGGGGACAGCACCGGAGACACAGTGTGGGAATTGCACCTGACCTGATCCCACCACACCGAGGCAAATCACTGGGGGAGTGCAGCGGAACAGCAAGGGAATGGAGTGGCAAGGTCCCCAGGGAATGCTGAAAGTGGACTTTGTGGCCAGGGCGTGGTGCCCCAACAGACTGGACTGGAAAACGCTCCTAAGGGCCAGCAAAGATCCCTGAACTAACTACAAGCTTTTCTCTTGTGAACTGTTTTGTTCTGTTCTTTTTCAGTGGTTTGTTTTGGTTGTTTTGTTGTCTGGTTGTATACTGTTGCTTTGTGTTCCTCTGTCTAGTTTTCGTGCATGTTAGTGACTCCACAGGTCTGTCTGAATAGGACAGGCTGGATGAACTATCTGGATGAAAAACAACGGGACCGACAGTTCCGGGGGGACTTGGGGTGGGGGGGTAGGGGGAGAAGGAAGTGGTGTTAACAAACCCAGGGACAAGGGAAAAACATGGGACCCCAAATGGTAGAGAAGGGGGAGTGGCAGGCCTGGCGGGAAATGATCAAGGGTAAGGTTGCTTAGAGAAGAGGTATACTCTAGCCCAGGTGGCGATGAAGCATGGTAGTAGGGCAGGAGGAAGGTCAAGGGAGATGGAGGAAAGAGCTAGGAGTCAAAGGGCATTCATGGAGGTCTAGACAAAGACATGTACATGCAAATATATATAGGAGGTTGGGGAAATAGATTTTTGTGTCTATATTTATAGGTCAAGTATTAAGGTGGCGGAAGGACCTTGGGCCTCTACTCAAACACTCCCTCAATGCATGAATACCTTCTTTTATTAAATTGGAACTCTATGATGCTCACTCTCCCAACACAACAGCTGGAGCCAAAATGGGTGAACAAGTAAATGTGGTGAAGAAAGCTGATGGTGCCCGGCTATCAAAAGAGATAGTGACTGGGGTCTTAAAGGCTTGAAGATAAACAAGCGACCATCTAGCTCAGAAGCAACAAAGTCCACATGGAAGAACACACCAGCCTGTGTGATCGAGTGGTCCCAAAGGGATCAGTTACCAGGCATCAAAGAACAAAAAATCATATCATTGACTGCACACCTCCATGATAGGATCGCTGAAGACAAAGGGGTGCACAAGCAAATGTGGTGAAGAAAGCTGATGGTGCCCGGCTATCAAAAGAGATAGTGTCTGGGGTCTTAAAGGCTTGAAGGTGAACAAGCGGCCATCTAGCTCAGAAGCAAATAAGCCCACATGGAAGAAGCACACCGGCCAGTGCGATTACGAGGTGCCCAAGGGACCAGATATAAGACATCATGCAAAAAAAAAAGATATAAGTGTGTGTATGTATGTGTATATATGTGTATATGTATATATGTATGTGCATATATATATTATATTAAATGAAGGGGGAAGTGCAGAGTGGAGACCCAAGGCCCAAGTGTCGGCCAATGGAGATCCCCTCATAGAGGGGCTTAGGAGAGGAGATGGGTTAATTAGGGTGTGAGGTAGTATCGATGAAGAACACAGCTTTCCCCCAGATCCTGGATGCTTCCTCCCCCCAACTACCATGATCCGAATTCTACCTTGCAGGGCTGGATAGAACAGAGGCTGTACACTGGTACATATTAGGGTTGGAGGTACAGGGAATCCAGGGTGGATGATACCTTCAGGACCAAGGGTGTGAGGGTCGATGCTGGGAGAGTGGAGGGTGAGTGGGTTGGAAAGGGGGAACTGATTACAAGGATCCACATGTGACCTCTTCCCTGGGAGAGGTACAGCAGAGAAGGGGGGAAGGGAGACCCCGGGTAGGGCAAGATATGACAAAATAACGAGGTATAAATTACCAAGGGCATATGAGGGAGGGGGGAAAAGGGGGGGGAGGGGAAAAAAAAAAGAGGACCTGATGCAAGGGGCTTAAGTGGAGAGCAAATCCCTTGAGAATGATTGGGGCAGGGAATGTATGGATGTGCTTTATACAATTGATGTATGTATATGTATGGATTGTGGTAAGAGTTGTTTGAGTCCCTAATAAACTGTAAAAGAGGAAAAGAGAAAAAAATGATTAGGGCAAAGACTGTACAGATGTGCTTTATACAATTGATGTATGTATATGTATGAACTGTGAAAAGAATTGTATCAGCCCCAATAAATTGTTAAAATAAAAAAAAAAGGATAAACCTCCTGGAAATGGCAAAACTAGGAATATAAAAATTTCTACAAAGAAATGACAAGAAGTTAAGATACGTATGCACAAGTAAATCCATTTATGCTCAAGAATAGGAATAATTGAAGTTGCAAAAGATAGAATAGAAATAGAATAGATAGAATAAAAATAACAAAGAAATCTATATAGAGAATTAAATCCTAATCCAAACCCCAACAACATTTCTTAATGAAACAAAAGAAATATTTCTCAGCAACACATGGGAGGGAAAGAGGTCCTGAATGGCTAAAATCATATGAAAGAGAAAGAAAATAATATAGGAGTCTCAAAATATATTATACCACCAGAGTGATAAAAACATCTGATACTACTTCGATGGCACATACGTAGACCAATGGAATAGAATTGAACACTATTGAGCAATTCCATCACTTACTGTCATCTGATCCTTGATAGAGTTGGTGTGCATTTAGTAGGGAAAATAGATTCTCCTTAAGAAAGGGAGCTGGGAACTCTGGATTCCATTTGCTGACAAATGGGCATGCCATGCAACAAAATTAACTCAGAATAGTCCAAAAACTAAAATTAAAAGTATGGTACTCATGGGAGATAACATAAGCACACAACAACAGAATGTATTTTTTTACATAAATTGCCTTTTAAACACAATTGAAAATGTATACATATATGGATCTCTTCCAGTCATTTAGCCAAATAGCTACCTTATAAATTTCCTGGCATAGATAAGTGACTGCTTCCTGTGCTTCATCAGCTAATTGAAACATTTCATTTGGAATTCAATGACTTCTTAGAACCTTGCTTTTGCCTAATGCTTTCAGGGCATATTGAATGTCTTCCTTCAGTACCACCCATTCTCAATCATATGCTATTTCTTGAAATGGTTGAATGTTTTCTATTTATTTTTGGTAACGTGACTCTATTTTTTCCCATATTTTTTGGATGCTTCCTACATTGGTCAGTATTTTGTCCATAGATTTTTTTCAATATATATCAGATTATTTTTCCTTTTTCTTTTTTAGTTATTTCAGTGAAAGATACACTGAGCTCGTTTTTCCTTTGCGGTTTTCTACCTCTAAGCTGTTGCACATTTCATTATATTTGACTTTGTCTTGTTGAGCTGTCCTTTGAAAATTTTCGTTTAGCTTCTTTACCTCATTACTTCTTTGTTGTAAAGAGCCGGAAGCTACTCTATGAATAAGAGGAATTTTCATTTCTGACATCCATTTTGACCTATTGAAAGTGTTGAAGAGCAAGGATGCCACTGTAACAATGAACCTGTGCCTGACTCAAGCCATGGTATTTTCAGATGCATGGGAAAATTGCATGGTGAATCAAGAAGGCAGAAGAAAAACAATGTATTTGAATGGTGAAGTTGGCAAAGAATCCTGAAAGTACTGTGAATTGCTAAATGAACAAACAAATCTGCCTTAGAAGTAGTCAGAATGCTTCTTAGAGGCCTAGTTGGAGAAACTTCTTCTCACATCCTTTAGCCATGTTATCAGTAGAGAACATCCTTCCTGGTAAAGCAGAGTGTCAGTTAAAAGAGGCATTCTCTTCAGAGATGACTGGGCACAGTGACGACAGCAACAGACTCAAACATGAAAACAATTGTGAGGTTGGTCGCGCAAGTATCAGTGTGCCCTTCTGTCGTACACAGGGTGACTGAGTTGGAACTGACCCCAGGGCACTTGCACCCTATTTTCTCTGCAGCTACTAGAGTGCTTTGTACAATATCCCTTCATACAGTTGACCACACTCTGCTAGATCATATCATGGGAGAATCCTGGCCTAGTTAAAATTATATCAAGCCTAGCTATCCCATATGTCAATCCCCAAAGAATAAATATTGTGTGCCCACAGTATGATAAAAAGTCAACCTTGGACACACATAGAGAATGCTCTTTGATAGTTCTCAGGACTGGAGGGGAGAGAAGGGGAGTCATTTTCTAGGTAGACACTCGTTTTTATTGATGGGAAAAATGATACCGAATGAGAGGGAAGTTGGCACAATTTGATCAAGGTAGAAGAAGACACGAAAATACAGAAGAAGAAAAACAACAATGTTGGTAAATGCTAAAACAAATAGAATTTTGGAAAAATAGTAATAACAATAAAATGTATATGGGTGCTGACTTGGGTAGTATGTATGGGCTTCAAAAACTTCGTGGAAAACTTGAATTAAAAGATACTGAAATTTGTGATAGAAAAGCATGAGCGACTGGAATGGTGCATCCCCATCACCCCTTCTGGTCTGAGACACAATCCGTGGTTCCAGATAGAAAAGGAGAAAAATGTAGGACAAATTTCAGATCATGCAAAAAGGCCAGGCTAAGAGCTTGATGATAGAGACTAATGAAATCTCCAGCACTACCTTGATCCCCCTGTGTATATCAGCCACATCAACAGATAAGTTTACCAAATAAACACTATCACCTGTGATAAAGGTTCCCTGAAATAATCAACAATGAGAGTGCAAATAGCTAAAATTTACCCAAAAACAAAGATTAGAAGGCAAAGAGATTAAAAAAGCAAACAAAACCCTTCCAAATATAAATGAGACCATCATTGTTGGTCTGCTAACTGCAAGGTCAGCAGTTTTTAAACCATATGCTCCTTTGCAGTAGAAAGATGTGGCTCTCTACGCTGACAACAATTCAGAGTCTCAGAAACTCACGAGGGCAATTCTCCTCTGTCCTTTTGGGTTTTCATGAGACAGAATCAACGCAATACCAGTGAGTTTGTTTGAGTTTTATTCTCCTTTTTATACAATAATAAAATAAAACCTATGAAAGTTCGATCCTATGTTAGGAAGAAATCTGTCAGAGAATAAAAATAAAAATATCTTCTACTAGAGTCAGAGTTACATGGCAATGTGTGTGAGTGTTCTCAATTTCCTCAGTCACGAATACACGCACCCAATGGTGAATAAACAAGTTATGGGATGTTAGGGATGACAATGGAAGCTCTAAATCTAGCTACAGGGGACTTAAGCGGACTAACTCCCACTGTTCCTAGTCTAGGGATGATATCAGAGAGCCCATATTGTGAAGTGGATTCTAACATCTGTAGATGGGCTGAAATGTGACACCTTATTATTCTATCTCACTTTTACCTCTTTTTAATGTATTCCATGTTTTTAGTTGTTTCTGCTTTCTTTTCTACTGTGATTCCCCCAACGCCCCTGCATTATTTAGTCATTGTTGCTGGGTCTCTATTGATTTTGCTCTTCATTTTGTATGTTTTCTGTGTAGGGAAGTCAGGGTGGTGGATCTAAGAACCACAAATGGATTCATAATCACCTGGGGGCATAAAAGGGACGTTGGAAGAAACGGAGAGGCCACAGCAATGGGTACAAGAAAAGGAGAATTTCCCAATGTTAATGGTGGTGATAATTGCATAACCCTTCTTAATATGATTAAATTATTGATTTGTATGATATGTTCATTATATCTCCATAAAATTATTTTTAAAATTAGCCCAGGTGGAGATCTTCGATCCCCAGATAGCAGCTGAGGGGTTACAGAGTCCTAAGAGCAGGCGATAGGAGGACCGGGATGACAAGTAAGTTGTTACAATTTCCCCAATAACATGATGAACACATGCTCATTCCAGCCATTTGGGGACAGGCTCTACAAGACTCGCGACAGGGAACCTGGAGGGCAAAGTAAACTGCAGCTCAGGTTGTTATAGCAGCGTCATTCCCAGTAGGAGTCTGAACAAGCAATAGGGAGGGAGGAAAGGGAGAATGTGGCATTCAGAGTAAGTCCTGTGGCGGCACAGTGAGGACCCAGATGGACATGAACCATGAACAAGAAAAACTGCAAAAGACTGACAGGCAACATCCAGGGAAACAGGGAAACTGTCGAAGCAGGCCTCCTGAGCAGAACCTCGGACTGATGATCACAAGGAAAGGCATGGAGAGTTCTCCCTTTGTGCCCCAGGAAAACTCACTCCCACTGCATGTGCTTCCAGTCTGTGCATTGTATTCCAGTGACTAAGCACCCCAAACTCTTGAAGCAGCATGGAAAAAGACAAACAAAAACTAAAATTAAAAGTGCCCTCTAGTGGAGAGATATGTACCTGTGCTTCATTGAATATGTAGAGGTATTTGACTGTGTGAATCAAAACAAACTATGGATGATATTGGGCAGGATGAGAATTTCAGAACCTTCACTGAGCTGATGTGAATCCTGTACCTAGGACAGTAGCCAGCCCTTCATGGTTTAACATTCAGGAAGGTGTATCTCACCCTGCTTTTTCAACCTACATGCTGAGAATCTAATTTGAGAAGCTCAATTATCTTGAGACCTTGACATTGTGATTGGAGGTAGACTTATTAACAGGCTCTAGTATGCAGAGGCCATCAGCTGGCTTGGGGAAAGCAAGGAGGACTCGAAGAACTGGTTGATGAAAATCAAAGATTTCCACCTTCAGTTTGGATTAAACTCAGGTAAGGAAAACCACCTTCCTCACAACTGACTGCACTTAACGACGATATCATGAAAAACTAAAATCAGTAAAATTGTCCATAGTTTAATTTTATTTCAACCCATAATCAGTGGTCTTTGAAGAAGTAGTCAAGAATGAAACAATGCTTTGCTTTAGACAAATGAGGTCCATCACACCTCGTTAAAGTCTTTAGAGCAGCAATGTCATGTTATGGACTAAGGTGTACCTCTCCCAAGCCAGGGTATTCATGATCACCCCACAGACATGTGAAAGCTGGACATGCATGAAGAGACTGAAGTAAGAATGGTACAATTGGATTATGCTTTGGCAATGAATATTGAAAGCTCCACAGACTGCCAAAATATAAACAAATCTGTCAACAGCCGGAATGCTTGTTAGAGGCAAGTCTTTGAACATGTTCTCAGAAGGGACCAGACGCTGAAAAGCATCACATAAGGCAAAGTACAAGGACAGTGACAGACGAAGACCTTCAAAGAGATTGGTTGACACAGGGACTGGAATCATACGCTCAGACATGAGAATAGTGGTGAGGTTGGCACAGGACCAGGCAGCGATCCATTGTGTGGTAGCTATAGGGTTGCTAGGAATTGGAACTGACATAATTTCATGTGTGTCAGGGGGGTGTCCTCTCACCCTACTTGTTCTATCTGTGTGTTGAGTGAACCATCAAGGAAGCTGGACTATGTGAAGAGGAATGTGGCGTTGGGATGGGAGGAAGGCTTATTAACAACTCATGAATACAGGTGACACACCTTTATTGCTGAAAGTGAGGAGGAATTGAAGTGCTTGTTTATGAAGATCAAAGATTGTAGGTTTCAGTACGGATTACAATTCCATGTAAGGACGAACAAAATCCTCACAACTGGACCGATAGGGAGCTTCACGATAAATATACAAAGGTTGAAGTTGTCAAGGATTTTATCTTCCATGATTCCCCAATAAGTGCTCATGGAAGCAGTAGTCAAGAGATCAAAAGCATATTGTATTAGGTACATTGACTGCACAAGACCTCCTTAGTATTGAAGAGCAAGGATGTTAGTTTGAAGAATAAAGTAAGCTTGATCAAGCCCTAGTGTTCTCCAGTGTGTCATATGCTTGTGTAAGTTGGTCCTGGAATAAGGAAGACCATAAATGAAGAGATGCATTTGAATGGTGGCGCTGGAGAAGAATATTGAAATATCATGGACTGCTAAGAGGACTGACTGATCTGCATTGGAACAATAAGATCAGAGTGCTGCTTAGAAGCAAGGATGGAAAGACTTTGTCTTCCACATTTTGGACAAAGTCCCTGAAGAAGCACATCATGTTTGGTAGAGTAAACGGGCTGAGCAAAAGAGGAAGGCCCTCGGGAGACGGGTTGACACAATTTTTGCATCAATGGACTCTGGTATAGGAGCAATGGCGAGGATGGCGCAGGATCATGCAGTGTCTTGTTCTGTTGTGCATCAGGTCACTCTGTGTTGGAACCCACTTGATGGTACCTAACACCGATTATGTGCAGAAAATAAGTGGTTCTCAAGCAGAGATACTGAGATCACTGTGGCCGGGTTTGATCCTGTCTCAGAAATCTCATAGATGGAACACAGCAGCCCTAAAGTGTTCGGAGAGCTTAGCCTTGCTGATGTCATCCCCAAAATTGCATGTGGGTGTGGGGGCTCAGCTGCTGGACCTCCAGGGCATCCAACCTAACCCCCTCTTCCACAAAGATCAGAATGCAACATTTAAAGCTAAAATAGAGCCGAATATCTCAAGATCAAGGAAAAATAGCTCGCTACACAAAACCATGAGAGAAGATAGACCAATAGAAAGATAAGTATGAAGGAAATTTCTCTTATAAAGTTCAGAATATCAAAAGGAGTTGATCATTTCAAACTAAGAGGCTAAATGAGAAAGAACCCTTTTGGAAGATTAAAACGATTGCATTATAAAGAACCAAGAGAACTAAAGGAAGATATGCAGCATCCTGCTGACACACTGCAACAATGGAGACCTGGAAATGCAAGAGAAACACGTAGATGATAATTTTGAGCATCAAGCGGTTAGCTAAAGAATTGGATGGGGCACCAATTAGAGTGATACAGAATGAAGGCAAATATGTCAATTACATGTCTAAAACTCTATTTTTCTAATGAGACACTGTATTAGCTAAAAGCAACAGAGAAAATATGATCAAGAGATACTTGGAAAGAACCCTTATCCTGTCAAATATTATTTTTAAAGTCTGAACTAAAGTAGGAATATAAGATGAATTAAATCATTCCCTATAGAATATAAAGACCTATAGAAAAGTCTCTAGATCTGAACTAAGAAAATAATAAAAACAGATTATTTGGCTTTCTGTTGGTATTTTTAATTAACCCTTTGAAAAGTAAAGCTGAAGTTGATAAAAATAATAGCAGCTACTTCAGAATGTTGGTCTAATGACTAAGTGAAATATTTCAATTAAAATAATTGCTCAGTGCCTACTATATAGGATTCAGTTTATGTTAGGTCTTTTCTTTTTAATGATAACAAACTCATTTGTTGAGAAGTTAAGTTTAGAAAATTAATAAAAGTTGGATCTATGATTTTCTGACTCAAAACCCAAATCTATTCTACTGGATCCATACAAACATGCATGAGACTATCTATATCTCTTCCAGAGAGAACAGCAAAGCAAGACTCAGCCCACTTTTCAAGGCTAAAACTTTCCTTTGTTCATAGGTAATGAGAAAGCACAGGAAAAGATATTCCAAAGTGTTTTACAAACACACACATACAAATTGACATCACCCATCTAGGTAAGAAAGAGAAACAAGATGTTGAATAGAAACCAGTTTTTGGTGAGAGTTTACATAGCAAATTAGGATCCCATTAAACAATTTCCATATATTTTGTTCAATGACAATGGCTACATCTCTCACAGAATATCAACATTCTTTGTTTCTTTAGTTGGTTTTCTTGATGTAGTATTCAGAAATAACATACCTCCGTGGTTAAATCACTTTTAAAATGCATTGGATATACGTAATCACAATCAGTTCCAGTGTGAATATAAACCTTTCTTACTGCTTTATTAAATTATTTAAATAATATGGTCAAATATGATCAAGTAAAGCTCCTCAACATATCTCTTTCAATATTTTGTCTTTATTATAAATTAATTACAATGTAATATAACTGATCTTCTCACAGATCATGTCGAGGGCCATTTTGGAAATGTGTCAACCTAACTTATAAGAGTTAAAACCAAAACTATGACAAATTGAAGGAACCCTGGGTATGTAGTGATCATACATTGGGCTGATTTCCACATGATTGGCAGTTGAAATCTGACCTTTCTAACTTAAGCAGTTACAATCTCAGAAACCCACAGGGGGGCACTCTGAGTGAGCATTGACTGAATAGCAGTGAGTGGTCTGCTTCCCTTGAATCCCTTTGTTCTGAGCTTGTCTAACCAAGTGGGAACTTGCCCTTTCACATTTGGGCATTGTGTCTCTGTAGCTCTGACTTTGGCAAAGTTCAAGGTCTTCCACTGCATCCTGTGTCTGGCTCACCTCCATGCAACCTCTAGTTCTTGGGACTTGATCTGGGGGCCTATCAATTAAACTGATTTGCCAACATCCCTTTCCTTGTGAGTACACAGCTTAAAGGGGCATGATTGAGGAGAATCCTGCAGACTGACATCTGAAGTACAGATCTGAGACCGCACAACTTCCACAACTGTGTCAGCCATTGCCTTGATGGTCCTTGAGTTCTTTGCTATATAATGAATTGTAGAACTTTAGGACAAGGGAAAGAATATTCAGAGGGGAGTGTTGATTGATATCACATATGATGGAGCAGAAGAGAATTTTGGAAAAGTTGGACATGTGGGATATCTTAAGTCTGCAAATCATAGGCACCAATCTTGTACAGATCTTTCTAACATTTTCTTTTGACAGGCTTAAGAGTGTACTCAAAATCAGACAGTTCTATTATCTGTAAGATCAATGAAAAAAAGTTACTTTGTATGTATCAGGAACGGTAAACCGAAGAATTATGAATAAAGTGACAATTTCATTAATGCATGACTTGTGAGCCTTAAATGGATTTGAGCAGTTGCTACTCCCAATGGTAACAATGTCGTTTAGAATAATGAATGGTAAGAATAAATGTTTTATTAATCACTCTTATGTAAGTGTCAGGTTTGGAGAAAAAGGCTGGACATGGTAAGATATTGCATGAAAGCCAGAAATAATGAGTTCATACAAATATTTATTTCTGTATTGATTTCTGTTTGGAGAAACAGTTACAAAACTATTAACTCTCAGCTTAATTCACTCTGTTATTACCTATTCTGAAGGAATAGTATGGATCCCTTGACAATTTCTATAGAGGCTGTGAGGAGAGGGTCAAAGGGCATATGGCAGAGGGAAGGGTTTCTTCTCCTGGTCCAGGGACTTTCAGCTAGTAATCCTTTTTTTCCCCCTTGTACATTGTCAACCGTGCTCTGCCCAGGGCTTGCCATGCTCCATTAAGCTGTACCATGACTCCCAGTGTCCTGACTACACCTGGACTTTTATCCTCAGCCTCTCCCAGCTGCACCCAAGAGGTTGTTTCCCTACATCCTTCATCTTTGCACATACACACTGCCCCTGATACAGTCCTGCTGGTGAGCTAGTGAGCTGCTGAGCTGGGTATCTTCCCTCCATCCATCACACTCGGTGTCATCATGGGTCTGTCTAAATTCTGGTGACACTGTTCAGCTCCCTTAGCATACATGGCAGTTCCTGCAGGGCTACAGCACCCTCCACTGAATTCTGATTTTTACTTTGGAGAAGCAAAAATGGTCACTCTTCCTCAATCACAAATTAATTTAAAACCTTGATCGAAGTATAATTGACAAACAATAAATTGCTTATATTTAATCAGAGTAGCTCTGACTCCCTCTTTCTCTCCACCCCTCCCACACTCTGTCCATGTCTGTATTCTAGAACTCTTTTAACTCTGTCATTCTTTTCAACATGAAGTGTAAATCCTTTCCCACCTACCAAATGGAGCAGGGAATTTGATAAAACTTTCATTTGTTTTTCTTCATTCTCTTTTGCTTTCTACAATTCACCTATCCATTTTAATAATGGCAGTTTGTTGTGGTTGAGGGTGTATAATGGTCTAGAATACAGCGGGCAAAATCACTGACTTAGTTGCAAACCAATGATCAACTATCTGCCTTCCTTGTTTTCATAACTATTATTGAATTGAGATTCTGCCTCTCTCTCTTTGATATTTCTGTGGGCCCTCTACAGAAACAGAACTAAACCCAGGGCAAAGCCAGTGTTCCCTCAGGGCTGCACACGTTTCCCTCCTGCTTTCAAAGCAGGGGCTGGCCGGGAGCTCATTGTGTCTGAATAGCAGCTCTGACCTCTAGAGACACAGGATCCAGAGTCCACTATGTGATGAAGGGAAAAGTCAATTTACAGCCTGGAATAAACTTTGTAAACCAGAAAATTCCCCAGAGGCTGAAGGACTAATCTGGACAATTGATTAGTGTTAGTTGGTCAGAATCATTTAAGGAATTGCATTTGGATAAATAGATCATTGTATTATTTAGTTTTAAAACCTGATATTCTTTTCTCAATTTATATTTGACTCTTCCAGAGAAAATGCCTTTCACGTATGTGCATAAAGGAGATTGATGCTATGGTTAATGTAGACAAAACTGCTCATTTTCCTGAGTAACTTACAGCTCACGTGAAGGCTACTTAGAAATGATGTGCAGTTTTTTATTAGCCATGTTTTAGAATTTATCCTGCTAGTTTTAGGGGATGCATGGAGATGTGACATATCATAATTGGAATAATAATTGGAAAGATTCTGATACAATATTTAAATTGTATAATTGACTCTAGATAGCACCTCCCTTGCTTTACATTTTCATACACCTCTGCCTTTGCCTCCCAGTCCTGCCTACTGAGACTGGTGAGAAGCAGTGCGCCATCCATAGACAGAAAATGCCTATCAGGTTTTATTTCCCCGAATGATGCAGATCTATAACCAATAAGAATGGACTCACGTTAAATTATGGACTTATGTGTTCCAAGCAAATTTAGAGTGGAAGTTCTGATCATGACCTGGTTTCTACCTTTCCTGAGTCTCAATGGTCTTCTCTGAGTTCATTAGTTGAATGGGATTTTCTCCCACTGCGGTTCAATGGAGATCAAGTCTGGGCAGAGACAGGCTTCTGCACAGAGCCCTTCAGCACAAAGGAAGCTAGGTGAAGGACAGAATCAACTCATTTCCTTATCAAGGGAAGAAACCATGGACATTGACATAATAAAATGGCCTGGTGAAGAAGACAGGTTGTTCATACACCCCCACAATGACTGCAGAGACTCTTGAGTCTGGGGTCTCAGACAAGAGCACAGCATGAAATCTGGGGTGCTGGGGTACCCGAATGAACATATCTGAAAAGAGGAGGATACACTGCAGAGGACTAATGGATAACAGAAGGCCTGCCAGAACGCCAGCCCATGGTGGGTGGTCTGTATTAGCAGAATGTAAAGTCCTGCTGTCAGTTTGACAGGCCTTGTAGACACGCTAAGAATCCTTCGAATTTCTTCTCCAAAATATTCCTCTTTCTGTGCCAACCTTTTCTCTGACTCGTGTCTGAATATTGACCCATGCCTAAAATCTTTCTTGCTAACAGGACAAGGACCACGGAGTTGAGAGGCTTGAACATTTGAGCCTCTTCTGGGTAGCAGCCACCCAAAAGAACAGAGTGAAGCTGCACTGTGTTGGTGCCAAAGTGATGGTCTTCACGGGAGCAGGTTGCCCATCTGTCTGCCACATGAAGCAGCCGAGAGCTTAAACACTGTGCCACAGGGCTCTGTAATTGACACCATGGTCTTATTTTTAATGAAAATACTTTCCATGAGTTCCTATTCCTAAGTTGTATGATATTTTCTCTTCCTTCCATATCATGGTGGAAATCGTAAGCAATTTGATAGATAATATGGTTCTTCTCTTTACTGAAGCATTAGGATTTTCATATTCCAAGTATGCATGAAACTCAAGTCTCTTTGGTTAACATATATGATCACTTGACTGCGAGCTCCGAGATGATGAGTTACCTGAGGGTAGAATAACATTCCCTGAACCCCACATTAGTGTTTTGCTGTTTTATTACCTTCTAACTTACAAGACCCGTTTTCTATTAATTGCTTATTGAAGTCCATTCTGCTTTCTCTCTTCTTGAATCTCTTGGTTTTGTTTATGAGTTTAATATTTTATTTTCCCTCAGAAACTAAATATAATCTGGTCCACAATTTCCTCATGGCATTTTTCACCTCCTTATTCCTGGAAGTGTAAATCAAAGGATTGAGCAGGGGAGCTAGCATGGTGAAAAACAGGGCAACCATCTTGTCAAAGGAGAACGAAGCTGGGGGTCGTGCGTAGGTCAGAATGCAGGGGACAAAGAACAACACCACAACAGCAATGTGAGAACCACAGGTCGAGAGAGCTTTCCTCCGACCTGCAGAGCTGTGAGACCTAAGTGTCCCTAGGATGACACCATAGGAGTTAAGCACCAAGAAGAAGATTATGAGGCAGATAAGCCCACTGTTGGCCACCACAAAAAGGCCAAGGAGGTGAGTGTCAGTGCAGGCAAGCTCCAATAATGGGTATAAATCACATAAAAAGTGGTCAATGACGTTGGGGCCACAGAAGGGCAGCTGGAAAGTGAAGAGAATTTGTATCACAGAGTGCAAGAAGCCCCCGGTCCAGGCTACCACCATGAGGATGCCACAGAGCCTCCAGTTCATGATAGAGGGGTAGTGCAGGGGCTTGCAAATAGCCACATAGCGGTCAAAGGCCATGGCAGTGAGGACGATCACCTCCACTCCAGCAAAGAAGTGCTCAGCAAAAAGCTGGGTCATGCAGCCCGCAAAGGAGATGGTTTTCTTCTCATAAAGAGTGTCTACTACCATCTTTGGGGCAAAGGCAGAGGAGAAGCATGCATCCAGGAAGGACAGGAAAGCCAGAAAGAAGTACATGGGGGAGCCCAGGAGTGCTGGGCTGCTGACAATCGTCACAACGACGAGCAAATTGGCCCCAACAGTTGCAATGTAGCTGAACAAAAATACAACAAATAAGATTTTCTGAACATTTGGATCCTGTGACAGTCCCAAGAGGATGAACTCTGTCACAACACTTTGGTTTTTCATGTCTTCAGAGGAAAAAGTCGAAGCTACCACAATGACCATGCCATGTAGATTCTGAAATTATGAAGAGAGAGAGAGAGAGAGAGAGAGAGAGAGAGAGAGAGAGAGAGAGAGAGAGAGAGATGACTCAGACTAACTTTGCTGTTAGCATAGTCACCCACAGACTGGTGCCTCCATAAACAAATGGATTCTGCAGTATTGAAAGCACAAAGTTAGGAATGTATTGTTGGTAGCCGTGTGATACCAATGAATATGGAGGTAAAACACTTAAAAATAGAACTTCAATGTAGACAGTGAAAACACTCATATGGGGTAAGAATGGGAAGTAGTTTTTATCTTGGCTATCAACTCTAATTAGGCAATTGCAGCTGCCTAGAGTGAATTGGTAAAGATACCGAAGAACATCAGAGGTCTAGGAAAGGGCTGCGGTGCATTAGGTATGGCTCTTGTTGGCTTGGTATTGGAGCCCGGAGGATTGCCTGGCAATGTATCTCTCATCAGGAGACTGCCGGATCTATAAACAGAAGGATAAAACATGCACTTCAAGAGCCACTTGCAAGTGGTACTTACTCCTCCAAATAGTTTTTAGAAATATGAGCTGAATAAAATGATGTCATACACAAAATCTATGGAAATGCGCCTAGCTCTATGCCTACCAAATATTAAGACCCCATTAATGTTTGGTTTCTTGATTTTTTAAATTAACCATTTTAAAAGGAAAATAGAAGTTGATAAAAATGTGAATGGCTACCTCTGTGTGGGGCTGATGACTCAGTGAAATATAACAAGGGAATTAATTGCTTAATGTCTATTATCTAGGATACAATTCATGATAGGTCTGTTTATCCCTGCTTTAGCAGGAGCGAACCCATGCTTTGAGAGGTTAAGTTAGAAAATTTACAAGAGGCATATATAGTATTTACTGACTTCAAAATCCAAGTCCCCCCCCCCCCCCCGGATAAATATAGACATGGCCAAAGCTGTGATTTTAGCAAGGATTCCACAATAAGAATGGTCTTTTCTCTGCGTCTAACAACCTCTCAGTTCAAACCTTCAGATTTCTTTGTTCATGTGTAATGAGACACATCAGGGAAAAAAAAACTGCAAATGATTTGCTGTCAGCTGAAACCATTTGACATCACTACCTTGGTAAGGAATAGAAACAACATATGGAATACTGACCAGTTTAAGGTTTTAGGAATTTTTAACCAAATATTTATACAATATGGCCAATATAATCAACTATAGTGTCTCAATATATATGTCCATGTACATATAAAATTTTATTGGATTAATTCTGATATAGCCTACATGTCCATCTCACAAGATTGTGTTGAGGGCTAATTTTGGAAATAAAATAATTTTGCTTATGGTTAAAAAAACGGTTGAAGCTATGCTTATTATTATCTCACTTAATAAGCTAGATATTTTACCCGCATGAGGCATTTCCAGGAGTACCCCAGATAATTGCTTCAACTTTTGACTTCATTGTCCACAGGTAGACGCAGCTTTGAAAGATGACTGTGTCCTTGCCTGTACATATCACAGAAAGAGACCACTTATGTAATTAGGTGTTTACATAATTATGTGTTTGCTAAAGGAGTGAACTAAATCACTTGAAAACCAAACTCGTATCTAATGAGTTGATTCTAACCCACTGTGAACTTTATAGACAGAATAGAATTGCAGTTGTTGTGGGTACCCCTGACTGTCACTCTTTATTGGAGTGGAAAATCCTCCTCTCTCATCTGAGGATTCGCTAGTGGTTTTCTACTGCTGACCTGGTGGCGAGCAGCCCAACACTGAACCACTACACCTCCAGAGTTCCTGGAGTGAAGGAATCATGAAGGGAGTTTATTCTAAGTATTATCAATAAACTCACCTAATCAATTATAATCCAGTTAGAATTAACAAATAAAACCAATATGTATACAATTGTAAAGAATAGCATCTTCTGTTTGCTTGCTTTAAAACAATCATTTCTTTATGCTAAGTAGTCTTAAATTATGCCCAGAAAAGAAAAGTATGTCAACCATCATTGGTTAGAAAAATAAATACTATTAAAATAGAACACAAAGGTCATCAGGTTAGCTTAGGGCAAAATAAATAGAGAAAATGAAGTGAAATGAGTAAGAACATCAAGTCTAGACTCATATAGGATTCAGTTCAAAGCCACCCTCTTCTATATAGTGATGTGTCATGGGATATGTTACTAAAAATCCTTACCTTCCACTTCTCGAAAGTGAGTAGAATCTATTAATAGAAATAGATAATTCGATATACACTAAAATAATAGAACCTACAGTAGAAACTAATATTCCAGACTACTTCTGACACAGAGAAGTATAGTTCACATCGGCATATACCCTTCATTCCTACTTTACCATGAACTGGGTTGAAAATTGCATTTTACTGATAAGTTCTTCTACTTATCCTTTTAAAATTGATATATGTGGGCTATTTTATTTGGTCACAGCATACATGTGCTAATTTTTAAAAGTCATATCACTTTGAAATGACTTTGTAATTTATAGCAATTCTCATACCCACATGTGTCCCCCTCAACTGTAGGTAGTTGATTTATGCAAAGAATATCAAATTGACTCTATATTAATATTCATGACTCTAGCACATTTCTAGTAGCATGATCTGATAAGATCTGGACTGTTAATAGTAAGGTCAGTGCCTCTGAGAGGGCCCATAATTAAAGTCTCAGAAACCATCTATGATAGCAACTCTGAGTCCAAATCACTTCATCCCAATTGGTTTGCATTTGAGGAGTCCAGTAAGACAGTTATTATGAGAGTGGTGAAAGGACTATAAATAAGTGCCAAAATATGTAACCTAAGATAGACCCCACTATTAAATTTGGGAGTCTCACCTCAATACTCATACTTTTAAGCACTATATTAAACTTTGGAAACCCCTCAGAAAATTCAAAGATATATGAATCGTGAATCTCACCATTTATCATTTCCTTGGAAATTCTTGTGATGGGAATTTAATCTTCTTTGTTGAAAAAACATATTGATTGGGTCGATATAAACAGACTCTGTCTTCCAAGACTTCATACTCCACCTAAGAGAGAGAGGAAGTCTCACAGGCACCCAACGTGGTAAACATTCTTCACTGCTTTTCAAGTGCCGCAACCAGCATGGTCTTGGGGAACAAAGAGAGAGGAAACAAATGTTTCCACCATTACTTCCAGCCGGAATTTAAGAGGTTTCCTTGAGAGGTCATGGATCTGCCGAACTGCCCCTCAGGTGTCCCCAGGGCTTGACATTTCCCATCAGTATGATTCTCCAAGACACAGTTTTATGTTGTTTGACTTGCGTAAGTATTTGCCAAACATTCATGTCTCTGAACATTAAAGTTTTTTTTCTTTGTTTTAATTAATGATTTTAAAGGAAAAGAAGCTGGTAAATATAATAGCTACTTGAGAGTGTTGGTTTGGTGACCAAATGAAAATATTTTTAGTGTTTTAATTTTCTTTTTCTTTTTAAATCATTTTATTGGGGTCTCATACAATTCTTTTAAAAAAATTTTAAAAATCATTTTATTGGGGCTCATACAACTCTTATCACAATCCATATATACATCCATTGTGTAAAGCACATTTGTACATTCGTTGCCCTCATCATTCTCAAAACATTTGCTCTCCACTGAAGCCCCTGGCATCTGCTCCCCATTTTCCCCCTCTGTCTCTACTCCCCCTCCCTCATAAATCCTTGATAATTTATAAATTATTATTTTTTCATAACTTACACTGTCTAAAAAGTGGGTCACCCTTCACCCACTTTTCTGTTGTCTGTCCCCCAGGAAGAGGTTATATGTAGATCCCTGTAATTAGTTCCCCCTTTCCACCCCACCCTGCCTCCACCCTACTGGTATTGCCACTGGTCTTGAAGGGATCATCTGCCCTGGATTCCCTGTGTTTCCAATTCCTATCTGTACCAGTGTACATCCTCTGGCCTAGCCAGATTTGTAAAGTAGAATTAGGATCATGATAGTGGGGGTGGGGGAGGAAGAATTTAAGAACTAGAGGAAAATTGTACGTTTCATTGTTGCTACATCATACCCTGACTAGCTTGTCTCCTCCTGCAACCCTTGTGTAAGGGGATGTCCAGTTCCCTACAGATGGGTCTAGGGTCCCCACCCTGCATTCCCCATGCTATGATTTTTTTTGTTCTTTAATGCCTAATACTTGAGCCATTTGACACCTCATGATCACACAGGCTGGTGTGGATTTTCCATGTGGGCTTTGTTGCTTCTGAGCTAGATGGTCGCTTGTTTACCTTCAAGCCTTTAAGACCCCAGATGCTCTTTCTTTTGATAGTCAGGCACCATCAGCTTTCTTCACCACATTTGCTTATGTACCCACAGTGTCTTCAGCGACTGTGTTGGGAAGGTGACCGCCGTGGAATGTCAGTTTAATAGAACAAGGTATTCTAGAAATTAAGGGAGTCATTGAGTGGAGGACCAATGTCATCTGCAACCTTAATATTAAACCTATACATATATGCACATATATCTATTTCCACATCTTCATATACAAATATATTTACATATGGACATGCCTTTATTTAGACCTCTATAAATGCCCTTTGCCTCCTAGCTCTTTCTTGTATTTCATTGTACTTTCCTCTTGTCCCACTATCATGCTTAGTCTTCATATGGGTTTCAGTAATTCCTCTCAGTTACATTACCCTTGGTAATGCCATACTGGGCTTCCTACACCCGCCTCACCACCAATTTGGATCACTTGTTGTTCCCTTGTCCCTGGGTTTGTTAACACCACTTCCTTTCCGCCCACCTCCCCCTCTCCCCTGTCCCAGAACTGTCAGTCCCATTGTTTTCTCCTGCAGATTATTCATCCAGCCTATCTTATTCAGACAGACCTGGATTGTCTGTGCTGCAGGGTCCTCTGAGCCCCAAAGGCATCTCTCCTTTTATTTCTTTTTTTACATTTTATTAGGGACCCATACAACTCTTATCACCATCCATACATATACATACATCAATTGTATAAAGCACATCCATACATTCCCTGCCCCAATTTTTCTCAAAGCATTTGCTCTCCACTTAAGCCCCTTGCATTAGGTCCTCTTTTTTTTCCCCCTCCCTCCCCTTTCCCCCCTC